>NC_069081.1:29324939-29624939 GCF_025698485.1 Gossypium arboreum
CTCCCAAGTTACTTGCTCTCTAGGCACAACAGAAGTCAACGTATTCCACCAATAGTAGGCAGAATCACGTAGCAAGGAGATGGCACACTTTAGGCACTCATTGGGTGTGCAAGATAACTCATCGAGTACCCGAATAGTGTTGTCCAACCAAAATTCAGCTTACTCGGCATCATCACTATCCGTAGCCTTAAATTCAGTAGCCCCATGTTTTCGAATTCCGTCAACTGGGGGCTTATTTGACCTTATTTGGTCAGATACCGGAGGCATGGTAGGTGCGGGGGTTGTGTTTGTCGGGAATGGAGGTTGTGGAACAGCCGTATTAGTTCGAATGTATTGGTTGAACCAATCATTCTTCACGCTATAAAAAGCTTGTCTAGCTTCATCATTTGGATTACTAGCAATAGGTTGAGAGTCCACCGGCGTTGTCCCTTGTGCGGAAGTAGGCGCTACACTCTCAAGATCATCATCTACCGCTCGGTCGGGATCGGGATCCATTACTATAAATAAACACATTTACAAATGTCAGAAATCACCACACTATCAAATAATCACATAAAATGGCATGTATAGCTAAACCCAACGCATTACGGTAGTCCTAGAATCGAATAAACCGTAGCTCTGATACCAATAAAATTGTAACACCCCGTACCCGAGACCGTTGCCGGAGTCGGACACGAGGGGTTTGCAGACTTAAATCACTTGCTTTCACAGTCCATTTAAAAAAATTTCCAGGCAGTTGGCTAACTGCGTCACTGTCACCTTAAAAATCATATCTTGAGTTCCAAAACTCGAAAATTAGTTTCGTAATTTTTCCCTGAAACTAGACTCATATTTCCATCTACAGATTTTTTTTCTAGAATTTTTGGTCAGGCCAATAAGTACAATTTATTAGTTAAATTCTCCCCTGTTACAGAGTGCGACTACACTGACCTTCATGCATTACGACTTGGATATCTCCCTGTACAGGGCTTCAATACTGATGCCGTTTGTTTCTATAGAAACTAGACTCAAAGGAATCTACAAATATATGGTATGACTTCTAATTGTCTCTGATTAATTTATAATGAATTTCCAAAGTCAGATCAGGGGATCAAGAAACCGTTCTGGCCCTGTCTCACGAAAACTTTAACATCTAATAATATACTGTTCATATGAACATTTTGTTACTTTCCTATGAAAATAGATTCATCAAGGTTCGATTACATAATTTATTCACTATTTAATTTCATCCCTACTATTTTTAGTGATTTTTCACATCCACATCACTGCTGCTTCCAGCATCTATTTTTAAGGTAAACTTTACCTATTTCATGATCCTCCATGGATCAACTAGAGTTTGTCATACATATACCAAAAGTGATCATGAATAACCATTCCCATGGCTAACCATTACTGTAACAGCCCGAACCCGAGACCATCGCCGGTGTCGGACACGAGGGGTTAACAAGCCAAGTTCACTTGTTTTGCCCATCCATTTGACATTTCCAGTCAGGCTGGAAAACTGCGTCACTGTCGTCTTAAAAATCATATCTCGAGTTTCAAAACTCGGAAACTGGTTTTGTAAATTTTACCTGAATTTATACTCATATATCCATCCATGGATTTATTTCTAGAATTTTTGGTGGGGCCAATTGGTACAGTTTATTAGTTAAAGTCACCCATGTTACAGGGATCGACTGCTCTGATCTTCGCGCGGTATAACTTGAATATCTCTCTGTACAGGGCTTTAATGCTGGTGCCGTTTGTTTCTAATGAAACTGGACTCAAAATGGAATCTGTACATATAAGGTATGTCTCCTAATTCTTTTTGGATAATTTATAGTAAATTTTTAAAGTTGCGACAGGGAACCCAGAAACCGTTCTGGCCCTGTCTCACAATAGCTTTAATATCTCTTAACATGTAACTCCTATGACCATTTCGTTTCTTCCATATGAAAATAGACTCATCAAGGTTCATTTACATAGCTTATTCACTATTTAATTCCATTCCTACGAATTTTGGTGATTTTTCACATTCACGTCACTGTAGCTGGCAGCATCTGTTTTTAAGGTAGGTCTTACCTATTTGGTAGTCTCCATGAACCAACTAGTCTTGCCATACATAGGTTCATATATGATCATTTTAACCATGCCAATGGCTGATCATATGACCAACATTCCCATTTCCAAGCCATAGCCACATCATGACACCAAATATATACATACAACCCACAATTAGACTAAGTCGATACTTCACTTTTACGAGCCATTTTCGCATGGCCGTACATATATACATCACAACATATTCAACCAACAAGGGGTAGTCCTATACATGCCATTTCAAAGTTCAACCAAAATTTATACCAAAATAGAGGCGTGGATAGTGTGGATGACTTCGACTTTATTGATCCCGAATCCGATTGCTATCGGCGAAATCTATAAAACAGAGAGCCAAAGTAACGGGTAAGCATTTTTTATGCTTAGTAAGTCTCAAGGAATATAATCAACTCTAATTACAGCAATACATTCACATAGCCAAATGCATCATTTCATTAATACACATTCTTACTTCACACTTCATCATTATATACTTTCACAAAGTATCAATCAATTCAATAACTGAAATTCATTAGTCGATTGAGCGAATGTTGCTCAAACATGTCGACTTTCCAATGCACATATAACGTACCTGATCCTTTGGGCTTTTCGAGTGTACTAATTGAATTCATTACAGCAACCAACACTCACCTCCAGCCCAAGATTCTTGAATATAACCGGATATAATCACGTGCACAAATGCCTTGGTCTTAGCCGGATAGAATAACTCATACGAATGCCTTGGTCTTAGCCGGATATAGCCACTAGCACAATTGCCTTCGGTCTTAACCGGATATAATTTCCAGCATAATTGTCTTCGGGCTTAGCCGGATATCATTCAATTTCTCATGTACACATACATCAATAATCATTGGACATACATATTTCATTTTTAGTTACTAAGGCTCAAACGCACATATATTCACAAGCATATTCGCCGGGACTTAGCCGGGTATCATTCAATTTCTCATACACACATAAATCAATAATCATACACATCCATACTTCATGTAACACCCTAACTTCGTGACCGACGCCGTGTCGGACACGAGGGGTTAACGAGACAAATCCTCTTAAAGTACCGACCAATTTGGCATTTCTGGACAGGCTGGAAAACTGCGTCACCGTCGCCTTAAAATCATATCTCGAGTTCCAAAACTCGGAAACTGGTTTCGTAAATTTTCCTGAATTTAGACTCATATACCCATCCATGTATTTATTTTAGAATTTTGGTTGGCCAATTGGTACAGTTTATTAGTTAAAGTCACCCATGTTACAGGGATCGACTGCTCTGACCTCCGCGCGTTACAACTTGAATATCTTTCTGTACAGGGATTTAATACTGGTGCCGTTTGTTTCTAATGAAACTAGACTCAAAATGGAATCTGTACATATAAGGAATGACTCTAATTCTTTCTGGATAATTTATGGTAAATTTTCAAAGTCGCGACAGGGACCCAGAAATCGTTCTGGCCGGTCTCACGAGAACTTTAATATCTCCCAGTATACTGCTCATATGGTCGTTTCGTTTCGTCCATATAAAAATAGATTCATCAAGGATCAGTTCCATAATTTACTCACTATTTAATTCTACTTCTACTATTTTAGTGATTTTCAATCTCATCTCACTGCTGCTGTCCGCAACAGTTACTGCAGTAGACTATGCCAATTTCATGAATTTTTCCTTGGCCTTAATCATCCATCATACATGACACAAATTATGGCCACCTTAACAAAATTTGAGTTTCTAAGACTCGTGGCTATAGGTTCTAACATCCCACTCGACGACCACATAGGCCATTTTCACATGGCTTAAAGTTTACAACCCACAATTCGACAAAATATAATAGCCTATACATGCCAAATGTTCTTCAACAACAAAAACAATACCACAAGATTTCAGCGGTGTGATGACTTCAACGACGGTTCCGAGCACGCATAACAATACGAGTCCAAGAGACCTAAAATGGGTGACAAGAAAACACCGAGTGAGTTTACAACTCAGTAAGTCATAAGCATTCGTCAATCCATCGATAAAGTTACTACTACATGTACAACAAATGAGGCTAGGTACTCGTCCATATCGAATCTATACCATAATACCTCGGACCTTTCGGTCCAATCTCGTACCAATTCATACATCCACATTTCATATTCTACACAACAAGATAATCAAGCATTTTTACACATTAACTCATTTTCCAGCACAACCATACAATTTCAATCATCACATAGATTTAAGGCTTACCAAATTCAACCCCAAGCATGAACGTATTACCTATTCGTCATGAGCTCAAGGTACTTACCCGATCCGCTGTCCATACTCACTCGATGGAGACACACCCTCCATATAATTGTTCGATTGGAGATATTTATATATATATATAGAGTACGCACACACAAGGCTTAATACTCGATTTCGCACACTTAGTGCCATGCGATTTAAGCCCGCACACATAGTGCCATGCCCTTCGAGCTCGCACACTTAGTGCCATATATTTCCAGCATGCACACTTAGTGCCATATATTTCCAGCACGCACACTTAGTGCCAATCTCGTCACCGTACACACGTATTGTTCAAGACACTTAGTGCCGAAAGCAAACTTTCTACACATTTCACTATTTCTTTTACATTCAACAATTGTCATCACTCCATACACATACATTTTCATTTATATATATATATCATCCCATTAAACACAATTGCATAAATTTTACAATCATTTAAGCAATATCAAATACGTGCTTAATGACTTACCTCGTGTTGGGTAAAATAGTTCCAAGTCGGCTACTCGATGACCTTCGTCTTTCCCTTGCTTGATTCTCCTTCTTTAACTCCTTGAGCTTAATCAATAAATCACTAGTTTAACCATCTTGCTAAACATTCATAATTCAACTACACATGCATATGTATGCTTGTATATTCGGCAACCATTCTTACTAATCGCCCATTTGGTCGATTATACACCTAACCGAATATGCACCAAAAACTTGATTCAACATTACCTACATACTCACTTTAATGGCCGAATATATATATATGTACAATGTCAACTAACATCTTTTAATCACTAATTTCATCTCATGAACATTTAATCAAATTTTCCCAATCTAGCATATATTTTCACATCCATTTGTAACATCATGTACAAACACATATACACATATATCAAAACACAAATTTTTACCTATCATGCAACAAGCATAAATCGCACTTATGAGCATGCCATGGCCGAATACATCCCACACCATCCCCCTTTCAATTTTTGGTCATGGTTAAACAAAGAAAACTCCATGTCTTACTCAAGAATGCTAAAAGAAATTTCAAGAGTAGTCAATCCATCATTACATGTATCATCAAGTTAGTAACTAAAACATGCATGAATCTCATGACACAACCTCAAACATACCTTAATCTTGACACAAGTATGACCAAATCTCCTTCTAGTTCTCTTCTAAACCAAGCATGAAGCAAAAATCCTTCCTTTTTCCCTTAGTATTTTCAACCAAGATTTTGAGAATGGATGAACAATTTTTTTTCCTTTCTTTTCCTCTACTCACGGCAACAAAGGGGGCATCCATGCTCATTTTTTTTCATTTCTTTATTTTTTCTACATAATCCACTAACTAAACATGTTGGAAACATGTTCCCTTGCCCATATTCTTGTCATGGCCGCCACTCACCTTAGGAAGTGGGTTATTTGACATGCAAGGACAACTATTTTCCCACATGTATTAATAGGCCACCTTACAATTGCCTAGCACATTTCTAAATTTTCTCACATAAGTCCTATTTGATAAAAATTCACTTACTATTAACAAAATCCAAACACGAAATTTTCACACATGCATATATACATATAATGAGCATCAATTATGATGGTTAATTATTATTATGACTCAGTTTGGTGGTCCCGAAACCACTTTCCGACTAGGGTCGATTTAGGGATGTCACACTTCATCTCACATAATTCAAGTAAGGTCACTTCTTGAGGACTTACCTCGGATGTTGTCGAACGGCTTTTTCGGCTATTCGATCACCTTTTCCTTCCCCTTGTCCAATTGTGGCCCTCTTAGCTCTTGAGCTAATTCAAACAAATTCAATTTATTAAAACCTCATTGTGCTTGCTTATGGCCGAATATGACAAGGAGTTTAAATGGTCATATGGCCACTCTTTAGCTTGAATACACAATGGTCATGCACATTTTATACTACATCAAGCAATTCAATACAATTTATTTGAGCATCAAGGAAAAGCTAAGGCCTTCAATAGGCTACCCAAGGCCGAATATTCATGTACATGTTGAGGCCAATTTTGCACTTAATACCTCACAAAAACAGCATGCATTTTACTAGTTAATGCTTTGCACATTGTGGCCCAAAACTTATAATATAGCATCAAGCACTTATATGTGTGCTAGGCGAATTGTGCTTGCAATTTCACAAGCATTCTTCCACATCTTCTTCTTTAAACCAATATATTCATCACTTACTTCATAGCCAAAACATCATGTGCAAACATATATATACAATATGAGCATGGCGAATTTCAAGGTGTCCATAGCCATCCAAAATACAAATTTTAACTAACATGCAAGAAGCATGAACCATGCTCATGAATGCATCATGGCGAATATGACAATCATGCTCCATTCAACTTCAATCATGGTTAAACACAAAAGAAAACTCAAAATCTTACTCAAGAGTAGATAATCCATCATTGCATGCATCATCATCAAGCTTCACACTTAGCATGCAATGGCTTTATCACCATAACAACTTTGGCCAAATACCATTTCCATGGCATAACAAGGATTTGAGCCATGGCTAACATGCACATCAAATTAGCAACCAAACCATGCATGAAACTCCCAACACAACCTCATACATACCTTAATCTTGATGCAAACTTAGCCAAATCTCCTTCTAGGTCTCTTCCAACCCAAGCATGAAGCAAAAATCCTCCCCTTTTCCCTTAGTATTTTCGCCAAGAAGATGAGAAAGGATGAACAAATTTTCTTTTCTTTCTTTAGGACATTCGCCAAAGTGTTTAGAATGGATGAACAATATTTTTTTTTTAATGCTAGTCTTTATTTTATGACTTCCTACATACACCACTAGCAAAACATGTTGGAAACATGTTCCTTTCCCATAACCTTGTCATGGCCGGCCACTCCTCCTTAGGAAGGGATTATTTGACATGCAACTCCACCTTTTGTTAACATGTACTAACAAGCCATTTAAAATTAGCCTATCATATTTCACCATGTTTCACTTTGATCCCTATTTAATACTTTCTCATACAAATGGGTAAAATTAGAGAATGAAATTTCCACATATGCATGCACACACATAGTAAGCATAGAATATAACAATTAATTATTTTTATGACTCGGTTTAGTGGTCCGAAACCACATTAAAGCTAGGGTCTATTTTGGGCTGTCACAACTCTCCCCACTTAAGAAATTTTCGTCCCGAAAATCTTACCGTAAATAGGTTTGGATATCGCTCTTTCATAGAGTTCTCGGTCTCCCAAGTAGCTTCTTCTATCCGTGCTTGTGCCATAACACTTTCACTAGCGGAACCCGCTTGTTTCAAACTCTTTCACTTCTCGTGATAGGATACGAATCGGTTCTTCCTCATAACTCATATTAGCTTGAATTTCAATTTCGATGGACTAATCACGTGCAATGGATCGGATCTATAGCGTCGAAGCATCGAAGCGTGAAAGACATCGTGAACCTTTTGAGTTCGGGGGCAAAATCAAGCGATATGCCTTGGACCGACTCGCTCGATATCTCATATGGCCCAATGAACCTCGGGCTCAACTTGCCCTTACGGTAGAACACGAGTATCTTTTTCCAAGGCGATACCTTGAGAAACACTTTATCACCCACGATACTCGATATCCTTACGCTTCAGATCCGCGTCACGACTTCGACGATCGGAGGCTATCTTGAGACTTTCACGGATTACTTTCACTTTACATTCAGCATCCCTAATCAAATCCACCGAAAATCTTGCTTTCACATAGCTCGGTCCAAAACAATGGTGTACGGCATTTACGACCGTATAAGGCCTCGTAGGGTGCCATCTTAATACTTGATTGAAAATGTTGTTGTAAGCGAATTCAATCAACGGCAAATACCGTTCCCATGAACCACTAAACTCGAGGACGCAACATCTTAACATATCCTCAAGTATCTGAATTATCCGCCGGATTGACCATCGGTTTGGGGGTGAAAGGCGGTCTTGAAATGCAACTTGGTACCCAAAGCTTCTTGCAACTTTTTCCAAAATCGCGAGGTAAATCTCGGATCTCTATCCGACACGATGGAAATAGGCACCCGTGTAATCTCACAACTGAGAAACATACAATTCCGCTAATTTGTCCATTGAAAAATCCGACGTCAGGGGACAAAGTGGGCCGACTTAGTCAATCGATCTACCACGACCCAAACCGCATCCTTCTTACTTGCGACAATGGCGGTCCGGATACAAAGTCCATTGTGACTCGATCCCATTTCCACTCGGGTATCGTGATTGGTGAAGTAATCTCGAAGGCACCGATGTTCCGCTTTCACTTGTTGACATATTAAACATCTCAAACAAAGTCGAGATGTCTCGCTTCATACCATGCCACCAAAACCGACGTTTCAAATCATTGTACATCTTCGTACTCCGGGTGGATTGCCATTCGGCTACAATGGGCTTCATTCGAATTATCGAAATGAGTTCAATTCTTTGGGACACACAGACGACTTTTGAACCTCGAACAATCGTCATCGTCGATTTGAAACTCCGAGTCCTTGTTCGAACACACGCAGCCCGTTTTGCAACCAACTCGTCGTCGACTTTACGAGCTTCTCGAATTTGGTGTGTCAATAATGGTTTGGCTTTCAATTCAGCCACTAACACACCGTCGGATCGGACGGACAAGTGCACATTCATCGCTCGTAAAGTGAATAACGATTTACGACTCAAGGCATCCGCAACCACATTCGCCTTTCCGGGTGATAGTCAATGATCACTCATAATCCTTTAATGACTCGAGCCAACGTCTTTGTCGCAGATTTAAGTCTCTTTGGGTCATCAAATATTTGAGACTTTTGTGATCCCATATACATGGCACCTTTCACCAAATAAGTAATGTCGCCAAATCTTTAAAGCGAATACGATGGCGCCAATTCGAGATCATGAGTCGGATAATTTTTCTCATGTGGCTTTAATTGCCTCGACGCATAGGCCACAACTCGACCTTCTTGCATTAATACACAACCTAACCCAAGTAGAAAGGCGTCGCTATAGATGACAAACTCCTTGGGACTCGGGTTGCACTAGAATTAGGGCTTCATCAAATAAGTTTTCAGTTGATCGAAACTTTTTGGCATTTCTCAAATCCATTCGAACTTAACATCCTTTTGGAGTAACCGTCATCGGCGTGGCTATCGTTGAGAAGCCTTTACAAATCGTCGGTAATAACAAGCAAGCCCCAAAAAGCTCCTAACCTCGATAATATTTCTGAGGCTTCCAATTAAGTATGGCTGAAATTTTATTGGTCGACTCGAATACCGATCTGAGATACCACATGACCCAAGAAGCTAACCTCTCTTAACCGAACTCACACTTCTTGAACTTAGCATATAATTGCTTATCCCGTAAAATTTGCAAGCACTAACGCGGTGTTCAGCATGTTCGGTCTCATTTCTTGAATAGACCAAAATGTCATCAATGAACACGACTACGAATCGATCCAAATATGGTCTAAAGATCCGATTCATTAAATCCATAAATACCGCGAGGGCATTAGTGAGCCCAAAGCGGCATCACTAGGAACTCATAGTGACCATATCTCGCTCAAGGCGTCTTGAGTACGTCCGAATCTCGGATTCGCAATTGTTAATAGCCCGATCTCAAATCTATTTTCGAGAACACCGAGGCTCCCTCAGTTGATCGAACAAGTCATCAATACGTGGCAACGGATATTTGTTCTTTATCGCCGCTTTATTAAGTCGACGATAGTCGATCTACGACCTCATGGTTCCATCCTTCTTCTTCACGAACAATCTTGGCGCACCCCAAGGCGAAAAACTCAGGCGAGCAAAACCTTTATCCACCAATTCTTGCAACCGAGCTTTCAACTCCTTTAATTCCGTTGGTGCCATACGATACGGAGCTATCAAAATTGAGTGGTACCGGTACCAATTCGATGCCAAATTCTATTTCCGAACAAGTGGTAAACCCGGCAATTCTTGGGAAAACATCCGGTATTCACAAACCACGCACAGATTCGAGTTTCTTTTCGATTCCTTGTCATCGAAGCACGACGCAAGGTACCCTTCGCACCCTTTTCTTACATATTTCGGGCCAACATCGCGATATTACGGTGGCAACCCTTTAAGTCCGTAGACTCAACCCGAATTATTTCATTATTCGCGCACCTCAAATCGATAGTCTTGCTCTTGCAATTTACAACCGCATCGTGCATGGTCAACCAATCCAAACCAAGAATAACGTCGAACTCATCGAACGGCAAAAGCATCAAGTCCGCCGAAAAACAAGAACCTCGAAACACTAGGGACTTTTCTTGCACACTTTGTTGACAAGCACGTAATGACCCAAGGGTTTGACACCGAATTACAAACTCATGAGACTCAATGGGCAAAGTCTTTTGGATGCTAAGGTTTCACATATATATGAATGAGTAGAACCGGGGTCAATCAAAGCAATCACATTTGTATTGAAAAGAGTGAAAGTCTGGTAATAACATCCGAGAGGCGACATCCTCGGCGTGCGCGTATGGCATAAGTGTAATATCCTGATTTTGGGCCTAGTCAGAATAGTGGTTTCGTGACCACAAAATCCGAGATATAAATAATTATTTTATGATTATTTTAAGGTCTATGATATGATTGCATGATTGTGTGAAAATTTCGTGAAGAAATTTTATGCATAAAGTGCTTAATTTGAAATTTGGGACTAAATTGAATAAATTGCAAAACTTGTGTTCTAGAAGTATTTTGCATAAAATTGAATTAGATTATTAATTAGAGGTCCTTAAAGAGTAATTTTACCAATTTCTAAGTCTATGGACAAAAATTGGACATGGATGGAATTTTGGAAAGTTTAGTAGTAAGGGCATTTTGGTCATTTAGGGTAAAATGAATTAAAATACAAAATTAAAAGCCAATTTTGCTCATCTTCAACCCCATGGCCGAATATAGCAAGGAGAAACCATGGCTAGGGTTTTCAAGCTTCCAAGCTCGATTGTAAGTTCGTTCTAGCCTCGTTTTTAATGATTTTTACGTTTTTGGAGTCCGTAGCTCGATTTAGCTTATGCTAGCAATAATTTAACCTAGGGTTTATATTTGGAAAAATACCCATAGGTGAAATTTGTGTATTTTGGTGTTTTATGATAGAATTTGAGGTTTTAAATTATGTTAGACAACTTGTGCTACTCGGTTTTAAGTGAAAACGAGCAAAAGGGCTTAATCGGTAAAAATACCTAATAGTCATAAGTACATGTTAGAGTGAGAATTTGATGTTGCCATAGAAGGAAAAATGATCAGCATGTCATAAAACATAAGAAAATAGGCTGAATTTTAATTTACGAGCTTTGGGGCAAAAGTGTAAATATGCAAAAGTTTAGGGCAAAATTGTAATTTTTCCAAAATATGATTTTGGGTCAATTTGAATAATGTGAGTCCTAATTAGACTATATTTTAAATGATAGAGCAAGGAAAACTGAAATTGGGCTAAAATGGGGAAAATACCAAGTTGTGGGCGAAATGGTAAAATAGCCATTTTCGCATACGAGGTAAGTTCATATGTAAATGTTGGTAACATAGTTATTATTTTAAATGTTTTAATGTTTTTAAATGATATGATAATTATAATGAAATATTATACTTGTGATAATTGTTTGATAATATGTCAAATTATGTGATATACTTGGAAAATGTGAAATACTACTGAGAGTATCGGTATCGGCATTCCGTAGAAGATGGTTGAGACACATGATTGGGAAAAAGGTCTCGTTGAACCTCGTGAATGGATTAGGATACAAGTGACATGTCCTTTGGGATATTTGGGCATCCGAACTCGTTGAGTTGAGTCCGAGTTCACTTATGGATGCGGCGTCCGAACTCGTTGAGTTGAGTCCGAGTTCGTGAGATGTAACTAGGCATCCGAACTCGTTGAGTTGATTCCGAGTTCACTTATGGATGCGAACGCCCGAGCTCGTTGAGTTGAGTCCGAGTTCACTTATGGGCGGGTTACATGGTAGCTTGGCTACATATGTGGCACTTAGGTGCAAACTTTCCATGTATCCGAATTATATTCGATGTGTTCAACGGGTAAAGTTCTACTCAAATGGAGGAATACTCAAGATGAAAGGGACGTATTGGTAAGTGTTGTGAAATGGATACTTTGAACAGGTATGTACTTAACCCTCGGGTTGAAAACTCGATATAACAACAATATGGTAAGATGATAAATGAAAAGGTGATATGAATGTCTTGGTGATGATTATGCAAATGATGTTTTATGTTTGCTTATATGGTTATGTTACTTGCTATTTGCATGTGAGCTTACTAAGCATTTATGCTTACTCCTCCTTTTCATTCCTTGTAGTGTTGACAAGCCAGCTCGGAAATCGGAAGCGGTCGGAGGCACGCTCACACTATCCGTATACCATCTTGGCATAATGGCTTGTATATTTTGAGTATGGCATGTATAGCATTATAATCATTTTGTATATATGGTCTTATGATATGGTTATTGAGTGGTATGGAAATAGAAATGCTTGGTAATGATTAGCCATTGGAATGGCTAATCATGATCATATTTGGTATTATGTATGTCAAATTGCTAGCTAATCCATGGAAACCATGAAATAGGTAAAATTTACCATAAAATAGATTCAGATAGCAGCAGTGACATGAGTTTAAAAAATCACTAAAAATAGTAGAAATGGAATTAAATAATGAATAAGTTATGGAATCGAAGTTTGATGAGTCTATTTTCATATGGAATAAGCGAAACAGGTATATGAGCTATATTTTATGAGATGTTTAAATTTTTGTGAAACAGGGCCAGAGCGATTTCTGGATCCCTATTCTGAATTTGGAAATTCACCATAAATTTTACAAAGATAATTAGAAGTCATGCTTTATATGTACAGATTCCTTATTGAGTCTAGTTTTATTAGAGATAAACGGAATAGTCATTGAAGCTCTGTACAGGAGATATCTGATTCGTAATACACAGAGGTCAGAGTAGTTGAACCCTGAAACAGGGAGACTTTAACTAATAAACTGTACTAATTGGCCCAACTAAAATTCTAGAAAAAATTAGTAGATATATATATGAGTCTAGTTTCAGGAAAAATTTACGGAATTGGATTTCGAGTTTCGTAACTCAAGATATGATTTTTAAAGCGACTGTGATGCTGTTAGCCAGCTTGTCTGGAAATTTTAAAATGAATTGTATGAGTTTGTTTAATTAATGAATTAAGTCCGTTAACACCTCGTGTTCGACTCCGGAAACAGTCTCGGGTACGGGGTGTTACAATAAGTCCTAGCAGGAGCACGAGCCTCAGATCTGATGGTAGCATCTCTAGATCCTCTCTGACCGCCATTGACATTGCCCATATTTCTAGGTGGCCTACCTCGGCGATGGTAGCACCGGGTTTGCACTCGACTTACATTCTGTTCATGCATCCTCGGGCAATCCTTCATAAAGTGGTCGGCCGATCCACACTTATAGCAGGAGCGATCACGAAACCAACAGCTCCCGAATGCCATTTGCCACAATGTGGACACTCGCCCTCTCTCGGCGATCATTTCCACCACCGTGATCGAGGTGACTCGTGTGGTCACAGGGGTCGATCGCGTCCTCGTCTAGAAAAGCCCAAACGCCTCTAGACCGGCTCACATCATCTCGAAATCTCTTGATGCTTGTTGAAGAGACTTTCCGAGGACCTCTTTCGAATTCTCCGGTTCCCACATCACTTTTGTTTCTCCTTTCTAAGCTCTTCGCTTTACAAGCTCGCTCAACAAGTACTACGAACTCTCGTATCTCGAGGATGCCAACAAACATCCTTATATCATCATTCAGCCCATCCTCGGCGTTTTACATAATAGCCGGACGAAATGTATTCTCGCGTACCAGCTAAGCCTCACAAATTTTCGTTCGTAGTCGATGGCGACATCGAACCTTGCTTAAGATCAAGGAATTCCCTCCGCTTTTGGTCGATGAATCTCGATGATATACTTTTTTGAACTCGGTTTGAAAGAATTCCCAAGTCACTTGCTCTCTAGGCACCACGAAGTCGAGTACTCCACCAATAGTAGGCGGACTCGCGTAGCAAGGAGATGGTACACTTTAAGCACTCATCGGGTGTACAGGATAGCTCATCAAGCACCGGATAGTGTTATCTAACCAAAATTCAGCTCGCTTCGGCATCATCATCATCCGTAGCCTTAAATTCAGTGGCCCCATGTTTTGAATCCTATCGATTGGGGCTTACTTGACCTTATTTGGTCGATCCACCGGAGGTATTGTAGGTCTTGGGGTTGCATTTGTCGGGAATGGAGGTTGTGGAACAGCCGTGTTGGTTCGAATGTATTGATTAAACCATTCGTTCATCACACTATAAAAGGCTTGCCTAGCCTCGTCATTAGGATTGCTGGCCATAGGTTGAGAGTCCGCCGCGTTGTCCCTTCTTGCGGGAGCAGCGCCACACTCTCCACATCATCACTATCGCTCGGTTGGGATCGGGATCCATTGCTATAAACAAACACAAAGTCAAATTGTCGAAATCACCACACTATCGATTCATTATTTAATGGCAAGTATAGCTAGACCCCAAACACATCACGGTAGTCCTAGAATCGACTAAATCGTGGCTCGATACCAATAAAATTGTAACACCCGAACCCGAGACCATCGCCGATTGTCGGACACGAGGGTTAACAAGCCAAGTTCACTTGTTTTGCCCATCCATTTGACATTTCGGTCGGTGGAAAAGCGCATCACTTGTCGCCTTAAAATCATATCTCGAGTTTCAAAACTCGGAAACTGGTTTCGTAAATTTTACCTGAATTTAGACTCATATATCCATCCATGGATTTATTTCTAGAATTTTGGTCGGGCCAATTGGTACAGTTTATTAGTTAAAGTCACCCATGTTACAGGATCGATTGCTCGACCTTCGCATGCAGTATAACTTGAATATCTCTCTGTAGAGGGCTTTAATCTGGTGCCGTTTGTTTCTAATGAAACTAGACTCAAAATGGAATCTGTACATATAAGGTATGTCTCCTAATAACTCACACAAAAGCCTTCGGATCTTAGTCCGGATATAGTCACTTAGCACAAAGCCTTCGGGACTTAGCCCGAACATCATTCGAATAACCATGCACATTTATCAATAAATCATGACACATCCGTATTTCATTTTCATTAGCAAAGCTCAAACACAAGACACTTATCACACTTGCAATTTCGGCTCATTAGCCACATACAAAGAGCATGATCTAATCAAATCATAATCTAAGTTCCATTACTCGAAAACTTACCTCGGATGTGGTCGAACGATTTCGGCGGCTATTCGATAACTTTTTCCTTTCCCTTATCCAACTGTGGTCCTCTAAGCTCTTGAGCTAATTCAAACAAATTTAACTTATTAAAGTCTCATTATGCTAGCTTATGGCCGAATATGACAAGGAGTTTAATAGGTCATATGGCCACCCTTTAGCTCAAATACGCAATGGTCATGCGCATTTTTAATCACATTAAGCAATTTAACACAATTCATTTGAACATCAAAAGAGAACCTCAAGGCACTTAGCCCATTTATACATTAGACATTAAAGTCCCATATGTACGAAATCACGAATCGAATTCAACATATTAGCTAATATTCCCCTTTGCCGAATTTTCTAAGTCAAGATAAAGCCATCAATATGCTTACCTATGGCCGAACATACACATCAACTTATGTACTCATTCATGTGGCCGAACATACACATCTATGCTAAGGCCGATTGCAACACTTAATACATTCTACAAGTATGGTCACTCGTATTGACTAAACACCATTTTGTTTCAAGTTCGAACTTGGCTAATACACATATATACACTATTAAAGCATCCTCTCCTTTTCATCAATTCAACACATGCATTACTCATTAATATACAAAATTATATTCGCCTTAGCACACAACTTGCTAGCCGATTCTTCTCCATCTAGCAACTAATGCACATATGTGCTCATTTGTTAGACTTTACTTCATCTAACAACAACCATATTTCCTTCTACTTCCTACCATGGCCGAATGCATCACAACACCATACCATTTCAATTTTGGTCATGGTTAAACAAAGAACTTAATATCTCACCCAAAATTCTAAAAGAAGACTCAAGAGTCATCAATCCACCATCACATGCATCATTACAAAGCTTCATTTTTAGCATGTAAATGACATCAACACCAATCCACCTTAGCCGAATACCATATCCATGACATAGCAAAGATTTGAACCATGGGCTAGCTAGAACTCAAACTAACAACTAAAAACATGCATGAATCTCATGGACAACTTCAAACATACCTTAGTCTAGCAACCACCATAGCCGATTTTCTCAAGCTCTTCCCCTTCCTTTCTTTCCTTTATTCGGCCAAGAATGTTCAAGAATGAACACTTTTTTTTTTGTTTTTTTCCTTCAACTCATGGCAATGGGGGGGGGGGGGAACAATCACACACATTGCCCATGCTCTTTATTTTATTATTCCTTACATAATGCATTATCCCAACATGTTTATGACATGTTTTTAGCCATAACATTTTGTCCACCCATGTTCATGGCCGGCCACTACATATTAGGGGGGGAAAATTGACATGCAAGTCCTCCCTTTTGATTACATGCACTATTAGATCCTTGTAGATTAGCCTATCACTTTACAAAAATATCACACATAAGTCCTTTTGACTAAATTCACGTGCAATTTACTAAATTGAAGCCTAAAACTTTCACACATTCATAATCACATATTTTAGACAATAAATATCATATTCAAATAATTTGGTGACTCGGTTTAGCGGTCCCGAAACTGCTTTCCGACTAGGGTCACTTTAGGGCTGTCACATGAATAGATTCAAACACATATAATCTAATCTTCTTTTAAATCAAACAATTCAGGTCAGACTAAACCACTAGATCAGTTTTTTCGAAGAAATTATTTCTTTCTATTTAAGAAATAACTAAAATATACCATTATATAGAAGTCACAATCATCCAATAAAAATCGTAATATCATAATGAAACTGGCGTCATACCAAAATAATAGATAACATTCCATTTGTTAACGAAGTATTAGAACCCAGAAGAAAACCATATATGATTTGGACAGCAACCAATGCAGAAACACAGCTTTTATAACTCTAATAACAATGCTATAGTACTTCTCAAATTTTCAGAACAGAAATTATAATTATAACAGAAATAGCCATTTCGGTCAGAAAAAGTCTCTTACAGATAATCACATAGGGTTATAAAAAGACCGGAATAGCGAAATTTTAATGTCTGAAGCTACCCAGATTACCAAGAAATTACAACCCATAAAGAATGATATCAGTTCCGATGATATCTCAGAAAATGTCCAGAAAGAACAATATCACCCATAAATATCAGAATCCACAGTAACAGGAGCAATATAGTCCTTGCATATTTTTAACATAACCATATTCAGTAGAAACAGAATATTAACATTGTTCAGATTTTATCGTTGATTTTAATATCCACATAATAGAATAAATATCAGAGAAAAAGACAGAACAATGTCGAACATAACCCAAACAGATCAACGATGCTTCCGTCTATAAGTATGTTTAGTTAATATTCCCATATTATAAGAATTCATTATGAGATCAAACAATCACTGATACTTCTGAGAATAAATGTACACATGGAATACTCAAAAGAGATCATAATAACTGCCCGATTATAACCACCACACTCAGCCATCAATACAATTCAACATTATTTTAACTATATAATTCTACCATCAGAAATTTTCATATTATCCCTTCATTAACAGAAGTCAATTCAGAAAGGCTTTTAACTAATATTTTCTTTAGATATCATACCTAAACAAGTCATTTGATCGGAGATAGCTTCTTCCTTAACAGTAGCACCACATAATCTGAATAATCTTCAGAACTATCTGATATCTCTTTTAATACTGTTTTCATTTTTTGATTCATTCACCTTTTTTTTTATTACAATATGGATCTTCCAAACACAGACTTCTGTAACTTCACCCTCGTGGGCTTATTCAACCCTAATCTTACAGGTTTCACAGTAACATTTCACTAATAGGGGGTGAGGGTAACAAAGCCTTAAATTTAACTTACACATAAATACACATAACACACACTTTCACGAATGGTCAATTCATTAATAATTTCACATTATTTGAACATTTCATAAACATTTATTTTTAATCACTTTTGTTCTCAGTACTAAATTTATACCAACTCAAATCATTAATTCATAATCAAAACATTTCAGATGTCAATCATAACTCAAATATCATAATATACATGCTCATATAATTATAACACTTATTAATATCAATATATATCATACTCTTTGATCCATACCTTTAGGAGTTTCAACTCATCACCAACACATTTTCATTCAAACATTTGAGTACACATTCGATACTATCAAAATTAGCTCGGTTGAAAAACTTATCTGCCTCATCAAAACAATTTTTGTCAGAGTCAGAAGATATCGTACTATCGCAGGATAAATATGGCATGTATAGCTAGACTCACATATGCTATGGTAGTCATAGAACCGACTAAACCATAGCTCTGATACCAATAAAATGTAACACCTTTAACCCTTATCTGTTTCCAAATTTGGGGTTACGAAGCATTACAGAAAAAGACACATCTTTCATAAATTTACACATTCTCTTAAGTTACATTCGAGTGCTTGTATACATAAGTGCAACATATGATTATTTAAAACTTAACATAAAATATAAGTCACTTTAATTACACGAGTCATATGTTGAAATTTGACTAAATCAATATTAAACATACGTCACACTTACAAGTCAATGCACATGTCTTGAGACTCAAGTCACAATTATTTAATCAATACATTAATCAAATCATGTACTCAAAACATAAATAGTAGTCAAACACTTACAGAAATAAAACAAAATACCAAATGTCGTAAATTGTTTATGCACGTTTTAGGCCAGCAATTTAAAGTTACTAAGACTTGTGACTATAATATAATTTGAACAAACAAGTTCACAAGTAATTGCATTTTGTTTTTTTTTTATTAAATAAGAGTCATTCAAGCATACATCATATATGCACAAGACATACGCCTATGTTATATTTTGGTTTACAAAGTGTCTTAAGGAACTACTCCAAATTATGCACTTTTAATTTGACTAATAATGACCGTATCTAAGTACCTTTACTGAATCCATACATTGCTATAGCAATAGCTAAATATCAATTTAAATTATTATAAGCATAACCAAATAAATTTTAAAACATATTTTATATCCTATTTTATTTGCAATTGCCAAACCACAAAGTAACCTAAACTAATAAATCCAAATAACATATCCAACTTGTAACTATTTGGCCAAAACATTATATAGCTATCCTTACGAAAATTAAGCATTTAAAATTCATTCAAATACATGCGTATTTAACTTAATTGTTTCACTTCGGTACTGAGCCAAAATTAGTATACCATTTCCCAAGTACTAAACATAGCTTAAAGCACATGTACTAACATCGACCTTAACCACTTCGAAGCATAGCCGAGTATTTTATAAATTCCATTCATATAATAACACTAAGCAATTAGAGGAACCCCATTTTCTCACATATACATATTTTTTTTACCTATACATAACCTATAACCAAATCAACTATATGCACAACCCATTGATCAACTACTTCAACATACAATATAGATATCACAAAAACTATCCATCCCAAATTCATAACATAATAATTAAAATGGACTTAAGCCACAACGAAAAAAAGTCATATTTAAGTAAGGAAATTTAAGCCATTTTCGCATGGCTCATTTACATAACTTCTAACCTATCCAAAACATACGCTAGCCTATACATGCCATAGTTCCAAAACGTAATTTATAAAACACCGAAGATAGTCGATAGCATGATAAGATCCTCTGACGATTCCCGGATTCATAACTTGAATTCAAAATCTATAAAATCAAGTAAATATGGAAACACAGAGTAAGCTATCATAACTTTGTAAGTCATAAGCAAATAAACAACTCAATAAAATTATCAACTTAATTAAACAAATCAAACTGTATTATCATAACACATTTAGATCCCAACACTTATAAGCTCATATTTCAAATACATATTCATATATGTATACATATTCATTTATTAACGTCACCTTGGCTGAATACTCATGTAGCCAAATTAACCTATTATCATTTATCTTTCAAAGTCAAATAGTCCTTATAAATTTAGTTCACATACGCGCAATTACATAAGCTCACATATCACAAAATAATTTCATGTGCATATATTAGAGAAATGGCCGATTATTCAATAATCACATATGTACATAATTGAAACTTATTCCATAACATTCACAAGGCCAAATACCCACATGAACAAATTAACCAATGTCATTCAACTTTCAAAGCTAATAAGTCAATATATAACCATTTATACATATGTTCATATAAATAAGCTTGAGAATCATAATAAAACATGAAGTACATATACTTTTTATTTATCCGAATAGAATATGCATAATCATATTTACATATATCTAAATATCAAAGGCCGAATGTTCTTACCAAGTTTACATGAAATCCTTATTTGTATCACACATAGTTTTAAACAAGTTTCAAGTCACATACTTACCTTGTTATAAGTAGACAACCAACTAATTCAATTTGTTACAACAAAATCAAATCATGTTTTCAAATTTCATGTACATTTCCACAATCGTAAAATACATTTATCAAGCACATACTATACATCAGATCCACATTTAACATAATACATATATTTTCGCTCATATACGTATAATCATGAATCAAAATATAAGATCACATGCGAACACATCACATATGGTCGAATATACTTCACCAATGTACATATATTCACATTAGCAACTTATATAATTTGTATCACATATCCAATGACCAATTTACCTTATTTTCAAATAGGAAACCAACTAGCTCATACCTGTTCATTAAGCTCGTCTTACAAGTTTGATCACAACTTATCTTTGCCCGATGAACCATTCGAAATCGGATAGGACACTCGGATAATCACATATATTGTACAATGCCAACGTCCCGAACGTGGTCTTACATGTAACCAGAAATCGATGCCACTGTCCCAGACAGGGTCTTACTCGCACACATATATTGGAGTCACATATCGATGCTATGGTCTTACTCGCACACATATATCGGAATCCTATGTCATGACATATGTATCCTAACTATTCCTAAGGTTCATACGGGACTTTCGAACATTGTAATTTGGTCGAGACGAATTCATAAACATAGCTGTCAAGCTTGTACACATTCGACTAATTTATACATATATATACTTATTCCATTTCAGCATATATAATTCACATATAATTAAAATATACACCGTCTATTTGCTTATAAACTTACCTCGGACAATGTAAAACGGAACAGAACAGCTAGTCGACAACTATCGTTTTCCCCCGATCTAAATCCGATTTCTTTGATTCATGATCTAAACATATTCGAATTAAGTTTATTCAAACATATTTTCATTCTATTTAGTCTAAAAACATATAAATGGGAAAATTACCATTTTACCCCTGACATTTACACTTTTTACAATTTAGTCCCTATTACACAAAACACAAAGTATACAAAATTTCAATATACCCATGTTGGGCCGAATTTTACCCATACCCATACAAGTCCATATATTTCATCAATTTCATATTTTAGTCCCTCAAATTTTTATTTTTGCAATTAGGTCCTAATTACTCAAAACCATCAAAATTTCCAATACAAAATATGTTAACCCAACACCTATCTTTCATATTTCACCATCAAACCTGAAAAATCACAAGCTTTCTTCAATGGCATAACTCAAAATATTCATCAAAATTCAAAATTTAGGCATGGGTATTGAAGTACTTGAAGGAACAATCTTAAAAACGTAAAAATTATTAAAAATCGACAAATAACGAACTTGGATTTGAGCTTGGAAGTTGGCCAAACCTAACCTTCCCTTATTTCTTTTTCTTTTCTTTTGTTTCGGTATAGGTGAAATAAAACATATGCCCACTCATATTTTACTTTATAATATATTTTATATTATAAGGCTTATAATTTTTAGTTTTCACATATGCCCTCATGAAATAATAATAAAATCATATAATATATATATCCTTCACCATCCAAACAATAAGCTAATGCACATGATATGGCTTTCATGTTTATGCCTTGTAATATATATTATACCTTAATATAAAATAATATTTAATTTACACACATATATATATCTTTAATAAAATATTATAAAACCATATGGTATATACTTACCACCGTCCCACTAGTAATCAAATGGCTAATTACAACTTAAATATTTCAATTTAAAAAGTCACTAACAATTCAGCCCTTATACTATAAACCAACAAATTTTCGTTTTACGTGATTAAGTCCTTTTATTTAATCGGACACCCATGATAAAATTAAATCACGAAAATTTCACAAATATGAATTCACACATAATAAACACAGAAAATAATTTTAAAATATTTTTTTGACTCAGATTCGTGGTTTCAAAAACCCCATTCCGATTAGGGTCTAAATCGAGTTGTTACAATAGGGCCACACAACCGTGTACCCCAGCCCTGTGGATGTGCCTAGGCTGTATGAGGGTCTACACGCCCATGTAAATGAGGCACATGCCCGTGTTAAGGAGCACACACTCGTGTGAAATGAGACACATGACCGTGTGACTATGACACATGCCCGTGTGCCCACGGGATACGGCTGTGTGTCTAGAACACACGCTTGTGTGAATATAGACTAAAAATCCCCAAATCAACCACACGGCCGTGTGGCCAGGTAACACCCCAAACCCGGCCTGGACGTTATAGCTGAATCTGGCGATGTCACATTGAAGTGTTTTTCGTAAAACATGATATCGTTTGAAAAGCCCAATGTTTATTTAGCCTCTTTGTGTGATCTAGAAAATAATTTTAAAACTTGTGTCACTATCAAAAGTATTTACTTCAAAATGTTATTTATTTCAAAATCTCGTTTATCGCGGAAGCTTTTGAAACAATTTTTTGTGTTCATGGTATTTTGGTAAATCATACATATCTTTTGAAATCCCGCATCCTACCACTAGCATGTATAAATCATAATGTAATAATAAAAGCCCGAATTAAAGAATAAAACTTAAAGAGGCTTTTACATAAAAATACCCAAATAAAATTTCTTATAAATTAAAAGATAAATTTGAAAACATAAGTCGTTGTGTGTCCACCTCCGAGTCCCTCATAGCACCAATCCGACTAAGGATTACCTGTACAGTTAAAATAGTTGGGTGAGTTTATGAAAACTCATTTTGTAATCCCAATAATAAACAAACAGTAAACAACACAGTCTGGGCTTAAGCCCATATCAGTAACAATTCAATATTAGTTAGGGCCTTGGCCAATTACAATAATAGTAGCAGTGGCAGTAATCATGATTAATGCAGTAACAGTAATCGGCACAAAATGAAAACAGAAAATCCTACCCAACCATCCTCTACACTCTACTCCGTCCAGCCCTACAATCCATGTAGGGATAAAATCGACCCACTCATCTCTACACTCTAAATATAGCACCGGTTGCGGTAGTAATCAGTATTACAGCAAAGCTGCCAGTAATATGAATGGCTTACAGTCGTCTTGTACGACCCATGCGACTATATTAATACAATACACTTCCTCCAAAATATATATATCCCATCCCCATGCAATGCAACATAATATCATACATGGGTGCAACATACATATAACATGGCATGCTCAAATATAGTCATAAACATCGTAGAAAAAATCTTTCATTTTACCTTACCGGGGTATTACAGTCATTTTACCCTACAGGGGTATTTCAGTCATATAACTATGGGAGTATTTTGATCATTTTACCCTATGAAGGTATTTTGGTCATTTTACCCTATGAGGGTATTTTGGTCATTTTACCCTATGAGGGTATTTCGATCATTTTACCATATAAGGGTAAAATCATCATTTTATCACAAAAGGGCAAAATCGTCATTTTATCACAAAAGGGCAAAATCGTCATTTTATTACATACAGGAAAAATCGTCATTTTATCATAAAAGGGAAAAATCTTCATTTTCTCACAAAAGGGAAAAATCATCATTTTATCACAAAAAGGCAAAATCGTCATTTTATGACATAGGGGCAAAATCGTCATTTAATCACATAAGGGTTCAGGTATGCTTACTGACCCAACAGAAGGTCACAATTGTCTCGGGCAACCCGTGCAACCTTAACAATCAAACAGTGAAAATAGGGCCAAGGCCCATAATGCGGGCCCATATGGGCCCACACGCCCGTGTGGCCCATGAAGCCTAGTTATGGCCTTGGCCGTGTGAACTACACCGCCTGGCCCAATAATCGCCACACGTCCGTGTGGTTTACCCGTATGGGCCGCACGGCCTAGGTGGCCCAAAATGGCCTAAGCTCATGAAATGGCTCATGGCGGCCTCTACGTTCTAATGCCCACGATTTATGCGTTTGGGATACCACACGAGCAAGCGCACGTTCGTGTAGAGTCAACAATTTGTTATTTCAGCTTTTTCCGTTCTACGATTAAAAGTAGTGTGATTACACACCTGATTATGGAATACGCGAAAAAGACCATGAGTACTTCAGCCTACAATCAGTCACAAGCTTGGGTTAGTCGTTTCCCAAACGACCTATTAAAGGCCCCCACCAAAAACTTGTTTAACAGTTTACCTCTTACCTGATTAAATCAATCGCTTATGACTTGCTTATTGAAGTCGTTTGCAAGAGGTTGGTAAATAGGCTTTAGGGTTTTCTGCAATCTAACCAATGATTATCAATCATAGATCAAATAATAGTTGAACAAGACGAATAGTCGCTTACCGAAAACGCAGAGTTCAATTTACGAGGGAAGAACAATTGGCTCTTACCCACACAAGTCGAGAATACAGACAGAATGATAGATATGTCCCCTAGCACTGTTCGTCAAAGGAAAACAAATGTCAGACAAAAGATCCCCCCAAAAAAGAGAAACCAGAGAGAGTCATGAGTACTTACCAACATCAGAAAACACTTGTAAAAGTCAAAAACAGAGTGGGGAGAGATATATGCAATAACGATTAAAGTATTAAAATGAAAGAATGACAAGAGGAGAGGAGAAGAGGGAAATATTTGGCCAAATGTCTCAATAGAAGAAATGGTGATTGATAAGAACTGAATGAGAGGGAAAAAGAATGGCATTCGGTTAAGGGCAAGAAGAAGAACAAGAGAGAAAATGATTTGCTACCAGAGTAAGAACGAAGAGAAGTTGATCAAAATTGGGCTCTGTAAAAAAGAGCAACCCGAAACATACCCGAAATGCAAAATACCTGAGTGGTCAACAATGTTCAGTCTCAACAACCAAAACAAAAAAAAAAAAAGAAACAACAAAGATTGATATGCAAAATCAACACCCCTAGAATAAAGTCCCAAAAAGCAAAAAGGAAACAAAATTTCCCAAAACTGATAATTTTTTAGGGAAAAGCTAACTTAGCCGAAATTTTGTGTCCCTCCTAACCAATTTCGGCAGAACACCACTTCTTTTCAAATCCCACTTTTTCCTTCCCTTAATTCTCTCCTCATATCTCTCCTCAACTCCCTCCTACAATCCCTCCATGACCAATTCAAACTCCAATGTTTCAGACAAACTCTACTACCTCCCATAGCCAACAGTAAAAATAATCTCCATTTGCACAAGCTAGGATTTGAACTTTAGACCACTAGCACACTCCACGCGCCACTTACCACTAGGCTAACAGGCTTTTTATGACATGTTATCCCACAATTATTTAAAAGCCTATTGCTCAGAGACAGTGCTTATTCCTTCAAAAACAAAACTTTTTTGCACCTACTTAGGCTTGAACCCAAGACTTCTCAGGCACTTCCTAGAACACACAACCACTAAGCCTAAAACTCAATTGCGTCACTTCCTTATACAATTAAATATTTATGTGCAGTCTCCTAACTGCACCCCTGCTCAAAACCTAATACTTCTAGGCCCAAATTTGGGGCGTTACAGGTTAGGTCATGTGGCACCAAATTTCACTCAAATCCCTAATTTCCCAAATGCACATAGCTGTATGGATCGCCCGTGTGCGGCATACACCCATGTGGCTACTTGTGTGGTCACGAAACCACCCTAAAATAGCCTGAAAAATGTTTTTTGCTCTCAAAAGGCTTCCCAACCATTAGCAACTCTGAAATATACCAAATTATATAGGTTTCTATGCAAAACAACAACAAAATAGTACGCAGTGATTTATCAATCTTTAAAACACTTAGAATTAGTCAAATTTCGAAGAACCCAAACAGTAATTCGATAATGAAACATAGGAGTTTCCAAACACACACCTTAAAAGAAAAAGCAAGCACCCAGAGTCATTCTACTTGCTCCACCAAGCCAATTTAGAAACCTTCTTCTCTTCTGATTAAACGAACACCCGAGAACAAAACTCCCTTGACAAATGAAAACAATGATAAAATGAAAGAAGAAACTAATTTTTTTCTTTTGAAGAAGAAAGAAAAAACTAAAAAGTCACAGAGAACAAAATGGAAAAGAGGGGAAGAACTTGCAACTCTTTTTTCTTTTTGGGGATTTTTTATTCTCAATAAAAAAATAAAATAGCTAAAATAAATAAATATTTTAGCAACTTAAAAAAACAAATATAAAATAAAATTACTCCCTCAAACACACATGAAGAGTCAAACCCAAAACCCAAAGGCAACCTAACACATATCCTACCACTAAAAAAACCAACAAGCTCATTCTGACACTAGAACGTGAAGATAAACATAATAGATCAACCTACTCACTGACACTAACCACTAAGCTCAAAACTTCTAACCCTAAAATCTAGGGTGTTACATACAACTTAAATTAAATTGATTTAACTAGTCACGTTATTGGTTTAATGGTAAACTTGCATGGATTTCAAATTAAACGGCATGAGATTAGAATTTGATCCCTGTGTTTGTAAATTCTTTCATCTTATTTGTTAGAATTAAGTGACCCAAATTCTTATTTAAATAAAATACGATGGAAAATAAAATAAAAGTAAAATCCATATAGAACTAGACTTCTTTTATTTTATTTTAGAATAAGGTTTTAAACCTTATTAAACTCCATCTATTTTATATTGATTAGGATAAGGTGTTTCAATCCTACTAGAATATGGCTTTGCAAGCCTATAAATAGACATAGTCTATTCCTCTTGTATTTGAGTAAAAATTTTTCGACATAGTGAATTTTCTTCTCCTCTGCCCGTGGTTTTTTTTTCCGAAAGGGTTTCCACGTAAAATTTATGTGTTCTTTATTTTTATTTATTTTATTCTATTTTATTTTTCACAAATTGGTATCGAGCTTCGAGTTATTCATCTCGATCACGGTAATGGCGTCTTTGAAGTATGAAATTCATTGTTGGATCGCAACACCAGATTTGCGTTGTGGCAAATTAAGATGCAAGCGTTCTTGCAGATGGATCTAGAGGATGCCCCGCTAGGATAGATAAGATGCCTTCGACATTAACAGATGAAGAGAAGAAGCGTAAGGATCGAAAGGCATTAACACAATTACATCTGCATTTGTCCAACGAAATTTTGCGAGGATGTGATGAAAGAGAAAACCGCCATTGCATTATGGAAGAGGCTAGAACAAATATGTATGTCGAAAACTCTAACAAGCAAGTTGCATATGAAGCGGCGTCTTTATGCTCATCGTTTGGAGGAAGGTGCGTCATACACGAACACTTAACAGTGTTTAAAGAAATTCTCTCAAACTTGGAGGCCATGGAGGTTCGGTATGATAAGGAAGATCTAGGGTTGATTCTACTTTGTTCGTTGCCCCGTCTTATTCAACCTTTAGAGACACGATTTTATATAGCCATGAGTCTCTCACGGTTGATGAGGTTTATGATTCTTTAACCTCGTATGATAAGATGAAGCATCTTGTGGTTAAACCCAACTCTCGGGAGAGGGTCTCATTGTTCGTGGGAGACAAGACCGGAATGTTGATGATGATCGTGGTAGAACACGAGAACGGAATCCTCGTGGTAAATCTAAGGGTAGATCGAAATCTTCAAACAGAGGTAAAACTTGCAACTTCGCAAGAAGAAAGGGCACATTAAATGAAAGTGCTATAAGCTACAAAATAAGATTAAAAGGAGGCTGCGAATCAAAAGGAAAACAACCGGAAAATTCGGTGAAGGCGATGTTGTAGAAGACTACAGCGATGGTGAACTTCTAGTTGCTTCATCAATGATTCTAAAGTAAGCGAGTGGATACTTGATTCAGTCTGCACCTTCCACATGAGTCCCAATCGGGATTGGTTTACAACTTATGAAACAAAGATCTGAAGGTGTTGTTTTGATGGGAAATAATGCTTCATGTAAAATCGCAGTGTTGGAAAAATTAAAGTTAAGATGTTTGATGGAGTTGTCGAACACTTAGTGACGTGCGGCATGTTCCGAATTGAAAAGAAATTTAATTTCGTTGAGTACTCTTGATTCAAAAGGTGCAGATACACGGTGAAAGTGGGGTTTTAAAGATTTCAAAGGGTCCCTTGTTGTGATGAAAGGGCAAAGAAAGATTGCCAAGTTATATGTTTCTGAGGTTCTATCACATCTTGGTGATGCAGCGTCGCTTCCTCTTCCTTGTCGATGATGATATTACTAAACTTTGGCATATCGCCTAGGGCATATGAGTGAGAATGGCATGGCGAATTAAGCAAAGAGGACTTCTTAATGGGCAAGGAATTTGCAAACCGAATTTCTGTGAGCACCTTGTGTTTTGGGAAGCAAAGAGAGTTCGATTCACTAGAGGAATCCATAACACGAAGGAAACGTTGGAGTATATCCATTCGATCCGTGGGGGCCGTCCGAGTGCCTTCGAGAGGTGGAGCTAATTATATGCTAACCTTTATTGATGATTTTTCCAGAAAAGTTTGGGCGTTCTTCCGAAGCGAAAGCGATGTGTTTTCCACATTTAAGTCTTGGAAAATTATGATTGAAAAGCAGACGGAAAGCAGATAAAATACCTCCGTCATGCACAATGGCTTAGAGTTACATTACGATGAGTTTAATAGATTGTGCAAGTCGAAGGATCATGAGACACTTGACGTTCGTCATACTCCACAACAAAAGCGGCGTTGCGAGCGAATGAACAGAAGCGATCATGGAGAAGGTTCGATGTATGTTGTCAAATGCCAACTTACGAAGTCATTTTGGGCGAAGCGACCTCTCTGCATGTTTTTGATCAACCGATCTCCATCCGCGCCATTGAGAAAAAGACTCAACAAGAGGTATGGTCGGTAATCCTGCTAATTATTCGATTTAAAGATTTTTGGGTGTCTGCGTATGCTCATGTTGATAATGGAAAATTGGAACCGAGATCCATTAAATGCGTTTTCTTGGTTATAAAGTGGTGTAAAAGGCTATAAGTTATGGTGTCCTGAAAATAGAAAAGTTGTGATTAGCAGAGATGTTGTTTTGATGAAACCGCTATGCTACCTAACTTATCTCTTAAAGACTCTTCCAATAAAGAAAACCAAAAGCGGTGGAGCATCAGTTAATACTGAATCAACTCCTCAAGCCAGTACAAAATTGAGAATAGAGTTGCTTCTTCACCGCAATACTCTATCGCCAAAAACAGGACAAGAAGGAAATTAAACCTCCAAAGAAGTATGCCGAGGTTGATCTAGTTGCTTATGCTTTAAATGTGGCTGAAGATATAGATGCGAATCAAGAGCCATTTAATTATTCGAGGCGATTAGTCTGTGAAGACTCGAAAAGTGGATGTTTGCTATGCAAGAGGAGATGGAATCACTCCACAAAAAGCAGAACATGGGATCTTGTAAAACTTCCTAAAGGTAAAAAGGCATTCGTTGTAAATGGGTGTTTAAAAGAAAGAAGGACTCGAAGTTGAAGAACCCGGATATAAAGCAAGGCTTGTTGCAAAGGGTTCTGATCAAATTCGAGTGGACTTCACAGATGTGTTCTCTCGGTTGTTAAGCATAGTTCGATTCGAGCTTTGCTTGGTATTGTGGCCATGCATGATTTGGAGCTTGAGCGGTTAGATGTAAAAGCGCATTTTGCATGGAGAACTTGAGGAAGATATTTACATGCAACAACGAGAGGGTTTTATAGTCTCGAAAAAGAGGACTATGTTTGCTTCTTGAAAAAGTCCCTTTACGGTTTGAAACAGATCACCAAGACAAGTGGTACAAGAGGTTTGATTCCTTTATGACTTCTCATGATTTCAAAAGAAGTAGTTTTGACAGTTGTGTCTACTTTAAGAAAAGCGTTGATGGTTCTTTTGTGTATCTACTTCTTTATGTTGATGACATGTTGATAGCGACAAAAGATAAAGAGAGATAAGAAAGGTTAAAGCCCAACTAAGTGAAGAATTTGAGATGAAAGATTTAGGACCAGCAAAGAAGATACTTGGTATGGAGATTCTCGAGATAGAAAAGCAAGTAAATTGTACCTAAGTCGGAAGGGTACATTGAGAAAGTTCTTTTGAGTTCAATATGCAGAGTGCTAAGCTGTTAGTACTCCTTTAGCGACCCATTTCGGACTTTCATCGGCCTTATCTCCTCAATCGATAATGAGATTGAGTACATGTCACATGTTCCATACTCTAGTGCGATAGGATCTCTCATGTATGCTATGGTTTGTTCACGCCCGATTTATCATATGCGATCGGTGCGGTTAGCGAGATACATGGCGAATCTCGGTAAAGAACACCGGAAAGCGATTCGGTGGATTTTAAGATACTTACGAGGCACTACTAATGTTTGCTTACAGTTTGGAAGAACTAAAGATGGAGTTATAGGGTATGTTGATGCTGATTTTGCTGGAGACCTTGATAGAAGAAGATCTCTCACGAGTTACGTCTTTACAATCGGAGGTTGTGCAATTAGTTGGAAAGCCACTTTGCAAACTACGATCGCTTTGTCTACCACTGAAGGCGAGTACATGGCGATTCTTGAGGCTTGTAAAGAAGCTATTTGGTTGAAGGACTATTTAGTGAACTCAATGAAGACCTTCAAATCAGCACGAGATTTTGTGACAATGAGTGCCATCTTTCTTACAAAAGATCAAATGTTTCATGAGAGAACAAAACACATTGATATTCGGTATCATTTTGTTCGTGATATTATTGCTCGTGGTGATATTGTTGTGAGCAAAATTAGCACTCATGAAAATCCTGCAGATATGATGACTAAGTCACTTCCTATAACCAAGTTTGAGCATCGCTTAGACTTGGTTGGTGTTCATTGTTGAAGTTAAACCCTTAAGGGGTTTTTTGGAAGAGGTGAAGAACTTGTTTATTGAAAGTTCGCGATGAAGAACTTGTTCATTGAGAATTTGTGTCAAGGTGGAGATTGTTAGAATTAAGTGACCCAAATTCTTATTTAAATAAAATACGATGGAAAATAAAATAAAAGTAAAATCCATATAGAACTAGACTTCTTTTATTTTATTTTAGAATAAGGTTTTTAAACCTTATTAAACTCCATCTATTTTATATTGATTAGGATAAGGTGTTTCAATCCTACTAGAATATGGCTTTGCAAGCCTATAAATAGACATAGTCTATTCCTCTTGTATTTGAGTAAAAATTTTTCGACATAGTGAATTTTCTTCTCCTCTGCCCGTGGTTTTTTTTTTCCGAAAGGGTTTCCACGTAAAATTTATGTGTTCTTTATTTTTATTTATTTTATTCTATTTTATTTTTCACATTATTGAAATGTATTTGTTCAAATGTATAAAAAATTAATTAATTTAGTATGATAAATTATGTAATATAAAAAATAAATTTGAAAATAATAACATGTAATGTGACAATACACAATACATATGCCTGAATATCTTAAAACTACATAAATAAAAAAAGTTAATGTGTAAAAACCATTTGAATTTATAATACACAAAACGAAATCGCCTATCAATTGAATTTGTAGCAACATTTTGCTTTTTTAGATAAATAGAATTATTATTTATTTAGAAAAAAAGTCATCAAGTTAAGTCAGACCCAGTATAAACTTAGGATTGAAACATATTTATTCGAGGTTAAATTTTTCAATTGTATTTCTTGGATGAAGTTGATAAATAATTAATTTATATCATTTTTGGTGATTGAACTTCTCAAAACAGTGGGTACAGAGTAAGTGAAGTAAATGAGAGTAGGAAAGCTCAAAAGTCTGTTCATTGCTTTTGTTCCTTATAAATACATCTTTTTTGGTCACTTAAAATTACCAAATCACTCAATCAATTTGAGCAGATTAGTGAATTAGCAAAGCAAAATGTTTGATCTTGTTGTTTCTGCAATCAGTTGCTTTATGGCTGTGATTTCTGCAGAAAAAGGTGGTAGTTTTATTGCTTGTGGTATGGTTGTGATTTCTTATACCCTTACTATTGTTTCTCTCTTCATATGAAGCAATAATGGATATAATTAAATATTCCATAGCTTTGGTTATATTGGAATATATTCCATATATTGTTATCATCTTATCTTTATTTATTATTGCTGAATAAAATTAAATATTTTGTGCCTTTTTTTCTATTAATCTTCTTTTATATATATAATTGCAAATATTTCAATCCTTTAGCTTGTATTTTACTTTTATATTATCCATATATTTTATTTTATTTAATGCTTCCAAATCCAATTCACACATGGATATAGATTAATAATTCATTAAATTTTTTATTGAAAACATTCACTTTGCTCTATTACTATTATTATGGGATATTATATGAATGAAACGTTAACGTATAAAAAGCCTTGGATGATAGGATAAAATATATTTCAGTGGAATCCAAATGAAATTATTATATTTATGCACTAAAACTTGAAAATTTTAGTTTGACTTAATTCCAAGTTCTTTTACTTACTGTTCTTTTGTAACTATATTGTTTATGCATGGCTGGTTTTTCAAAAAATATATGTTATAAATATTAAAATCTTTATATAAAATTGAAATAATATTAAACCTTTGGAATCATAATTTATTATAATAATATTAACGACGAGATTTATTATCATTTTTTGCCTTTTATCAATATAACCATTCCAATACAACAACATACATGAAAGTATAAACGAAAAACTATATACTTTTATTATAAAATATATAAAATATATATTTTTATCCTTCTGAATATGCACATTTTTTTAAAATTGTCAAAGATAATGTTTTGTGATCATAGAACTAAAGATTACAACATTAAAAACACATAGGTAAAATTAGAAGATAAAATTAATGGTAAAAAGATTACAACATTAAAAATACATAGAACTTAAGATATTCAAATTATTTTGTGATCAGAATGGTGAACATGAAACCAATCTGATTCTTAGATTCAGGGGAAATGGTTGACTTAAATGGAAGAAACCCTATCACCAGATGATTTGCTTCCTGGACGAGTGAATCAGGATGGGCAGCCATTGCGGCTGCTGCTAGGGACTGCACAGGGAAGGTTGTTGATGGCTATTCGAACCTATTTAGCTAGAGCAATAAAGGCGATGGTTGTTCAGATGGGAACCAAGCTAAGTTAGAAATAGAATTGGGAACGATTTCGAGATTGAAACATCGTGGGAAAACATGATCTTCACTACTTACACTACTGTTGCTACTGTTACAATAATCTCCTATTACATTCACTGTAACAACCTATTTTTGGTCAAATCAGAATAATAGTTTCAAGACCAAAAATCTGAAGTCAAAATTTTATTTTATTATTATTTTAATGTTTACAGCATAATTGAATGATTGTGTGAAAATTTTGTTAAGAAATTTTATCGCTTGATTTGTCAATTTGATAAAAAAAGACTAAATCGCGTAAAGTGTAAAACTTGCGCTTTAATAGCTAAAGGTGTCAAACAACTATAGAACCTTAAAGTGAAGGTCCTTAAGTGGTAATTAGCCCATTAAGGAGTTATTGGAAAGTAATGGCTTGGTATAATGGAAATTATTAAAGATTTTAAATGTTATTAGTGTAAAGTAGTAATTAAAGGTAAATGTAATAAAACAAATGAAATTTTATTCTTTCATTCATCTTCCTCACCGAAAAATACAACCTAAATAGCCATGGAAGAAGCTTTACATTCGGTCAAGACATTTATGCTCAATTAGATCAAGAAAAGAGGAATTCAGACTTAGATCGGGGAAAAAGCAAAGTAATTGAATAGTTGGTTCGTTCCGTCATATCCGTATACGAGGTAAGTTCATATAATTGAACTTAAATGTGTATTTATTTAATTGAAGTATGGAATTGAGATTGTATTTATTCTATTAGTTGAATTTGGATATCTTAAATTAAATGTACGATTTAAATAAGACGAGTTGTTGAATAAGACCATAGCTGGGCTATGGCAATCAGAAAATAAGACCATAACCGGGTTATGGCATGTGAATGTAAGACCACGGCAGCGCCATGGTAATGTATGTGTAAGACCATAGTTGGACTATGGCATCGAAAAATCAATGTACTCGTACTATAAACATTTATAAGCCCGGAGTTATTTGGTAGGAGAATTGGTGAGAAATAGATACATATCGAAACAGGTATGTACAAAAAATTATTCAAGTAACAAGATAAAAGAAGTTGAAAACTTATGAGTTAATATGTGATTAAACTTTATGTTAACTCATTGTTTGATGCTATAAATGGAACTTATGTTATCTATTTTGACATGCTAATGAATGATGAGATTAGTTCATATTTACATATGAACTTACTAAGCTATATAGCTTACTTTGTTTATTTTTCTATGTTTTATAGTATTTTGAAGCTAGCTCAAATCCAGGGATCATCAGGGACTTCATCACACTATCAGACATATTTTTTGGTACTTTCGAAGTTTGTATATATGGTATATGGAATGTATAGGCTTTGGTCATTTTGGTATGTTTGATGAAAATGTATTTTAGCCATTTGAGTTGGCTTATGATGATGAATTTTGATGATGTTTATAAATGTACAAATTGTTCTATTTTGAGTTTGGTAATTAACCTATATTATGTGATTGAGGTTGAAATTATAATGCTTAATGATTTTAGGTAATTTGATTGCTAACAGAGTTGATAATTTAGGAAGCTATGTGCTTGTGAATTGGTGAATGATAATGCATGTTTGGAATGGTTTAGTTAATTAAATTGTATATGTGAATTAGGTATGTAAATAGATGGAAAATTGTGGCTTACTTGTGATTTGTATTGATGATAATGAAATGGTATGGATTGAATACTGGTTGTTGATATTTCGTTGCTATTTGTGTCTTGAAATGGAACTATATGAGCTTGTATGGGAATGTGCAAATTGGGTGGAAAAATGGCTTGGAAAATAGTCTATTTTTGTCCACACGGTCAGAGACACGGGCGTGCATCTCAGCCGTGTGTGACACATGGTCATGTTGCACGACCGTGTGTCCCATTGTGTTGAATTTGAAACCAAGTCAGTATGTTCCACACGAGTGTGTGACTTAGCTGTGTGGCATAAGTTAGTATACCCTACAGGATTGGCACGGCCTAGCACACGGCCTAGTACATGGGCCATTTTTAGGGCACACGAGCATGTGTATTGGCCGTGTGACCCAAGTCAAAGAGTTACACGAGGTCGAACATGGGCTGGGACACGACCATGTGCTCCCATTTCAAATGTCCACACGACCTGTGACACGGGCGTGTCTGGTGGCAGTGTGAGACACACGGCCTGGCCCTACGGGCATGTGTCCCCTATTTTGAGATAAATTTTCAAAGATTCATAAAAGTTTCTTGAGTTACCGATTTAGTCCCAAACCACTTCTAAAGCATGTTTTGGGCCTCGTAGGCTCGTATAAGAGACAAATTGATTGAGAATGAATGATGATTGTATATACTGATTGAATGTATAAGGAAAGTATGTTTAAATATATTATAAGTCTGGTAATGCTCTGTAACCGTATTCCGGCATTGAATATGGGTGAAGGGTGTTACATTCACCTTCATCAATGGCATCACCAAATGTTATAATAATGTCTTTGTCAGTTATTTTCCAATGTTCATAGGTGTTTCAGTTACAATCTATCACTCTCTATTGTAAGTTCTGTAATAGTTTAGTGATTAATTTTGTTAATAAATGCTAATGAATTAGTAAACCACCTAAAAAAAGTTACCATTGAGGCAGGAAATTAGCCTACATAAATGGACCACTCCTATAGCTTAAGTGCTCACAAGACATGCAACTTAAAATATCGAAAGCTAATTAAGCAATGGAGAATTATAGTTTGTTTTTTGTTGGTATGGCTGCCTGCCTTATCTCCTTTGCTTTAGCAACACTAGGGATTGCCACCTTTTATACAAAATATGGTCGTGAGCATTGTTTTTTCTAATTTCTCCTAATCAAGTCCATCGAATTTATAATCAAATTTTGAATTTTTACTTAACCAAATGCATTGATTTGAAACAAATATATAACTATGCTATTATTGTGGTTGTTGGTAGCTTCTGCATGCTTTGGAAACCAAGATCAAGGAAAAATGATTGCCTCAGTTAGTGATGCATTGTGGGGTAATAGGATAGTATGTGGGAAAATGTTCACTGTGACATGCATGGGACCCCAAAATCCCGTACCACATCCATGCATAGGGAAGAACATTACTGTGAATATCGTTGATCACTATCCGGGATGTCCATCAACTATCGATCTCTCCCAAGAGGCCTTCACTATTATTGCCAGCCTGGTTGCTGGTGTCATTAACGTGGACTACAAGCAGTATGCATAGCACATTTCCTTCTCATCTCCATTGCTTCTTCAATGATGGAGTTCCTTCGTTTAATGCAATAACATCATTTTTCTTTTGGTGTTTTTGTAGGATTTGACCAATTTTGGCACCCAATGCAAAGAGTGAAGTTTATGGATAAAAAGTTTTTAATTTTTTTTTTGTAATGAAATATTTCCTTTCCTAATAAATACCCTATTACTATGTAATAAAGATATCAAATTACAGTTTTTTATTGGAGTGATGGACCATCTCTTTGCCTAAGAGTCTACAAAAATAAATCAAGGTTTTGAATATCATATTTATATCAGTATAGAACTTAAAATTAATTGAATTATTATGATGATTTACGTAAAATAAGAAATAATTTCTAGATATAATAAATAATAATTGTAATAACCCAAATTTGCTGGTCCGGAAAAAATAGAAAAATAAATAAAACCAAAAATAATAAAAAGTTCTTTACAGTCCATTTACAAATCACGTCAGTAGCCCATTACACTTGTAGCCCAACTGGTCTAAACCAGAATACCTAAACTACCCAATACCCGGTTACACTCAACCCACAAATGGACACGGCCCAAGGAGACCCAAAGTAGCGAGGCCCAATGCCTAAATCGAATCTGGAAACCCTAGGGTTTCCAGAAACATCGCGCTGCAACTATCCCAAGCGTCACGCCTTTTCGTCTCGCGCCGTTCCAGTGGGCTTCATCGGCGCTGTAACTCTGGCTTCATATCACGCCGTAATCAGTGCACGAAACGACACCAACGTATTCACCGCCATATTTCTCACTAATACCTGCAAAAAGGGAAAGAAAACAGCAGAGATGAAACAAACATAGCAAGAAATAAAATCGAAATCTGTAAATATATTTTATGAGGCTATAAAAGCCCGAATAGAAGCAATGTAAAGGTACTAGAATTTTTTTCAAGCACATATACAATAAAAAATACGACAGTTTATCAAAGAAGCAAAGGTGATTCATTTTATCCTTTTTCTTTTGTTTTGAACATATACATAAAATATAAAAAAATAATAAAAGAGGATTACCTCCCTTCTCGCTGCAAAAAGCGAAAACATTAAGAATGCTGACCGCCGTACACGGCGGAGTCGGCAACGGCGCGTGTGGCGTGTGTACGCGTGCAGCCCAGTGAGTCACAATGGCCCTAACCTTTCGAAAACTTATACTTTCATTTTATTTTTATTTTAAATTGGCCCTAACCTTTATATTTTATTTCAATTTAGTCACAATGGCCATTAAAACCTATTCTGAAGAACAACATCGTTTTTAAGGATTAGGGCTAATTGCCCAGTAAGTCCCTCAGATTTTAATATGCATTTCAATTAGGCCCAAATTTTTTATTTATTTGTAATTAACCCTTGATTTTTAATTAAATTGATTTTAATCCTTTTATATATTTAATTTATTTTAAATACTATGTGTATTATTTATTTTTATAAATATTAGTTATATAAAATCGTATATATATATTATTTTTATTTTTACATTATTCATTATATTATTTATATTATTATACATTTTATTTATAAATTTTATTATACATTATATATTTTACTATATAAATTACATTTTTATTTTATTATAAATTATGTATTATTTTATTATTCATTAATTGTGTAAAATTTTAATTTTTTAATTATTATTAAATAATATATATATCATTATTAAATATTTAGCATATTATATAAAGTTCTAGAATTTATTATAAAGTTTCACACATATTTGATATAGTATTATTTATATAAATATATATTAAGCTATTATATCATATAATATATTTTATTATTTTTTAAAAATTCTCTTTTATTACTTATATATTGCTTTAAATATCCTTTTTAAATTGTTTTTATCCTTTTTGTATTTATTTGGTATTGTTTTAACATGTTAATTTTATCTTATAGATTATTTATTATTTTTATGTTATTTTATTATTGTTATATATTCGTATGAGAATTGATTATTTATGTCGTTATTTAAAGATTATATTCACATGAAATACTATTGTATATATGTGTAATTTGTATTGTTATATTCATTATTTTGCTATTTTGTATTTTTGCATGAAATAATAATGTGTTTATATTTATGTTATTTATAATTATATGCATGGAGTGATAATGTATATTGTGTAATTTATGTCATTATTATTTTTATATATATTATAATTGCATGGAATGATAAAGTAGGTATCATGTAGGTTAATTTGTTTAATATTGATCCTTTGTAATAAGTTGACTGCATCATCACTTTAAAGAACTTTTATATTTCATTTAATCCAAAGGAATTTAAAAAATAAGGCAAGGTTTTTGGTACTTAGGAATTCGGGAAATAGTGCCCTAACATGCTGGGTTGCGATTTCCCGTTTGTCTAAATGCCTAAAATATCCTTCTAAATAAGTTTTGAAAATCATAAGATGATTTCTGTTACGAAAGTTTAAGAATATCATGTCCAATCATGCTGGATGTGATGTTTATATTCTTTTGAAGCGAAGGAATCTTGATTTAACTCAAATTATTACGGTTTTAAAAGAGACCTTATTTCTAAATTATTTCAAGCTTTTGATATTAAGACAAAACTATTCAATTTGGTACCAATTTTGGGCGTTGTGAGGGTGCTAACCCTTTCTCGTACGTAATCGACTCCCGAGCCCGTTTTCTCATAATTTCGTAGACCAAAATATTTTATAATGTGATCCAATCACACTTTAAAAGGTTGGTGGCGACTCCCATTTTCAAAATACCCTCCCCATTTTTAAAAAGAGGTTTCGACAGCTTGGCGACTCCGCTGGGGCCTAATAAGAGAGTCAAGCCAAGAAATTGATTATTTCTGTCTTAATGTCGGAAGTTTGGAAAATTTTAAAAATATTGATCTTTTTACATGTGTTTGCTGCATATGTTTGTTATCTTGTTTCCGCACACATTGCATTTACATGACCGCTGTGGTCGCACCTTTAAGTGGGAGTGAGAAGCTACATTTTTGTGAGGTTTTCACCTCCGTATAGGCTAGTGGATTGCTTCCGGGATACATCCGTACCTATGTCTTAATAAGATTTTCATCTCAGTATGGCCACAGGGAAATGTGTTCCCCTGAATCGAACTTGGTCCATATGAGCCTATAATGGGTGAGGACCAAGGAATCTGTTGGTTCAGGTCCCCTTGCTTTAGAACTGAAACACATATAGTGAATTTTAAGTGCTTACCCTAGGGAGTATAGTGATAGTCTTTAGTAAGCTACCCTTATAAATGCTTGTTTGTAATACTTTTATATGATACTGACTTACTTTATTTTGCTATCATTGCATGTCACTCAACATTTAAAGGTATCGATTCGCGATTCAATTTCTAGATTAGAAAGTTTTGTAATGAGAAATGAATATCCTGATAAAGTAGAGGACAATGCCTCTGTCTGTGCATGGTCAGAAAAAACCTAGTTAGAAAAAGGAGATAGTGTCACCGAGGGGTATACATCAGAGTTGTGGGACTTCACTCGTATTAGTTCAACACAGAATGAGTTTCAGGAGTTGAAAGACATTTGGGCCCAATGGGATGACGAGGCTAAGCAGCTGTTCTACCAGAATTATGGAGATCTTCTCTATTTTCTAGACATCAAGGTGGATAAGCGTCTGTTTCGAGCTATAGTACAGTTTTGGAACCCTGCTTATAGTTGTTTCACATTTGGAGAGGTAGACTTAGTACCTACTTTGGAGGAATATACGACCTTGCTTCGCTGTCCAAAAATTCAAGGTAACAAAGCTTATGTTAGGGCTGCTAATCCCCCAACTTTCGTGAAGAAATTAATGATGATTACAGGGGTGAGTGAACAGTGGGCCGCAGCTCGAGTCCAACAAAAGGGCGATAGTAAATGTATTCCGTGGGCAGGTTTGAGGGATTTGATATTGGCACACCCAGATGTGAAGAAAAGGGTTGATGTCTTGGCCTTAAGTATGTATGGTTTGGTGATTTTTCCAAAAGCTATAGGGCACATAGATGAGGCAGTTGCAGATTTATTCGATCGAATTAGTAAACAGAACACACCTGTGCCTGCAATCCTAGCCGAGATGTTTAGATCCTTGAGTGCATGTCGGAGAGCTGGTGAAGGTAGATTCATTGGATGTGCACAATTGTTGTTAGTATGGTTCCATAGTCATTTTTGGAAAGTTGATAAGGTTTCTTGCTGAGTGTTCTTTGAGGATTATTCTCCTTTAAGGGAAGCTGCAGCTACGCCAAGGGATGACATTACAGAAGAAAGATGGATGGAAATACTTCAGAATCTCTGAGAGGAAGATGTAATGTGGAAAGCCCCTTGGATGACTCCTAATGAAGTCCTTTATTGTTGTGGAAGTTTTGATTGGGTACCTCTCCCTGGAATTTGGGGAGTTGTTGGTTACGCACCATTGCTATTCCTAAGGTAATACAAAGCGGGGCAGTTTATACCGGCAATACAAGGGTTAGCTCAGAGTGATTTCTTATATAAGGGGGATCATTATAAGAAGAAGATGCGAGAAATTTCCAAGGCTTGGAAGAAAATTTGCTATGTGAAGATTCTGACTGAAGGACCGATGACGACCCTTGGATACAAAGAGTGGTTTAGTAAGAGAATCAATGATAATATCCCTAAGCCAAGTTTGGGGCTGCCCGATCGATGGAAGAGAGTTTACGAGTGATTCCATCAGAGTTGGAAGTTATAAAGCAAGAGTTTGAAAGGAAGAATTTGGAGCTCGGGAGAAAGATAGAGAAGCTTGAGGAGAAGAAGATGTACCTGAGCTTAGACACGTTCATAGAATTGAGGTCGAAAAAGAGAGGAAAGAAAAGAGAAAGATTAAGGAAGACCGCGATGACTTGAAGACGCAATATAAGAGGATACAATTATCAATGAAAAGAGCTAGATTGGGGAAGTCTTCAGAGTAATGGCAACAAGAGGTTCAAGAAGAAAGAGCCAAAGCCGAGTATTGGAAGAAGAAGTTCCAAGAGATACAAGCGCGTAATCAGGCCCTAGAGAAGGAGAATCAAGGATTAAAAACTAAGGTGACTGAGCTTGGACGATCTCTTCATCATCACCGAAGTCGTAACTCTACAGTCGAGTTAAAAGCAAGCCTAGATAAGATCGAGGAAATGAAGCACAATATTGGAGGGTTGGAAGCAGCATTACAGAACTGTGAGCTACAGATTGAGCAGCTCGAGGCAAGGGAAGAACATTGGAAGGGAGAGCTTCACCATTTTCAAGATTAAGTCAGAGATAGGGACTACCTCATGGGAGAAGCTATAGTATAAATTTGAGAGGTTGCTGATCATTTGCAAGACCTGGCAGCGCAAGCTAATCTATTGAGTACAAAGTACGAGTTAGTGTTAGATAGAGGTCTAGAGTTAGCTTTATTATTGGTTAGGGTTAAAACTTTGGGCCTAAGGACAAAGGCATATTTGTAATCCGTTTTGTGTCAAGATTTTTTGTCTCTTAAATAATGTTTTCTAAAAGAAACTGAATCAAAATCGATATCTTTTTACATTCATACATTTGTATCTCATCACATCATATGTATTCAAATTTATAGAAAGACCCTAATTAGTTAAAATTATTAGGAAGAAAGAGAGAGTGAGAAAAAGAGGAAATCTGGAAGCAACACATCCTTACGGTGCACGCACCAAGACAAAGAATATGGATCAAAGACTTGAGCAGATCCAGAAAGTAATGCAAGAGCAATTATAGGAACAATTGGAAAAAATCCAACAGGAGATGAAAGATCGAATGTTGGAAGCGCAAAGGAATATGATGGCTGAAATGGCTCAGCTACTGAAAGGGACAACAGATAAAGGAAAGGCCCCTATGACTATCACTGAAGAAGATAATGAGGACCATCCTCTGGGTTTTACTCCACCCCATGTACAAACTCAACCTGAGGCGTATTCCCAAAGGCCGCCCATCACAATAAGATTGCAACATGGGCAAGTTGATGTTGAAATACCCATGAATTTTCAAACTGGCTCAGGATTTAATGCAGGAGATAATCCTACCAATCCAGTCATCCCTGATTTAGATGTAGCGGAGAAGGAAGAGATGAGACTCGAATCATCAAGGCAATTAGAGGAAAGTTGCAGATGGTTAGAGGAGAAATTTAAGGCATTAGAAAATACTGATAATCATCAGGGAATTGATGCTAAGGACTTGAGTTTGGTCCCAGATTTGGTGCTTCCTCATAAGTTCAAGATGCCAGAATTTGAGAAGTACAATGGGATTACCTGCCCTGAGGCCATATCACCATGTTCTGTAGGCGAATGACTGGCTATGTAAACAATGATCAATTATTGATCCATTGTTTTCAAGACAGTTTGGTTGGGGCAACAGCTAGGTGGTACAATCAATTGAGTCGCGCAAGGTTTGGTTCCTGGAGAGACTTAGCACAAGCCTTTATGCAGTAGTATAATCATGTGATTGATATGACTCCTGATAGAATTACTTTATAGAACATGGAAAAGAAGCCTAATGAGAGCTTTAAGCAATATGGGCAGAGATGAAGGGAGGTTGCCATGCAAGTTCAACCACCGCTTTTGGAGAAAGAGACTACCATGCTGTTCATTAACACCTTGAAGGCCTCATTCATTACTCATATGATTGGAAGTACCACCAAAAGCTTCGTTGATATAGTTATGGCAGGAGAAATGATTGAAAATGCCATAAGGGGTGGCAAGATAGAGGGGGAAGCTGTTAAAAGATTGGCCCCAAGAAGGAAAGATAATGAGGTGAACAATATGAATAGTTATAATTTAAGGCAATTACGGTTAGTCAGCCCAGAGCACCTACAGTTGGGAAACAAGATTCCCAAAAGCAAGGATTTGGTTCGAGACAAAATTCTAAAAAGGTCTCATTTACGCCTATCCCAGTGACATATCGGGAGCTTTATCAAAGTTTATTCAATGTGCATGCAATAGCTCCTTTTCATTTGAAACCGTTACAACCCCCATATCCCAAATGGTATGATGTAAACGCCAAATGTGAATACCATGCAGGAATATCTTGGCATTCAATCGAAAATTACACTAGTTTTAAAAAGGCAGTGGAAAGACTAATCAAGATAGGGGTCGTAAAATTTGACGACACCCCTAGTACAGAGAACCTGTTGCCAAACCATGGTCATCAAGGGGTAAACGCAATTGGAGACACTAGTATGAGAAGGATCAAAGAAGACGTGGCTGAGGTAAGAATGCCGATGAAAGTAATCTGGGAAGAAATGGTGAAAAGAGAAATGATAATCTCTGAAGAAGGAAATAGAAGAGTGAGGGACTACTGCGAGTTCCATGCAGAAGAGGGACATGAAACATAGGAATGTGACGAGTTTAAGGATTTGGTACAAAGCCTTATGGATAATAAGGAGTTGGAATTTTATGAAGCTGGCTCAGATGAGGGTCATGTATGAGCATTGGAAGGGGAACCCAAGAATCAAAGAATTAACCGGCCAAGGATCATTATCTCTCTACCAAGGAATAATGAAGTTGAAGCACAAACAGCACCAAAAGTCATTATTCACAACCGTTTCCTTTCCTTATAAGGATAACAAGAGGGTACTCTGGAATTATGACTGTAATGTGACAATGCTGAAGGAAGAGGATATAGCTAATGGTTCTAAGAAGGCTCAAGATGAGGGTTCTTATACATGTAGTGGGAAACGTTATGATGTAGAAGGCGTCAGAGTTGAACCTGTGAAAGCAAAAGCCTTTGACAAAGGAAAGGGGGTTGAAGCACTTGTTAATGAGCCAGTGAAGGAAGAAGAAGCCAAAAAGTTTTTAAAATTCCTAAAACACAGTGAGTACAACGTGGTTGAGCAATTGCACAAACAACCGACCCGCATATTAGTATTGGCTTTACTTCAGAGTTCCGAGGTAGATCGAGAAGCATTAATGAAGGTGCTCAGCGAGACTTACGTTACTAATGATATATCTGTCAATAAGTTGGATCGATTGGTTAGTAACATAAGTGCTGATAATTTCATTTATTTTAATGATGATGAAATCCCACCTGGTGGCATGGGATCAGCTAAAGCTTTGTACATCACCACTCGTTGCAAGGGATATACATTGCCAAGTGTGCTTATTGATAATGGGTCAGCCTTAAATGTCTTGCCATTATCCATATTGAACAGATTTCCCATAGACAGTTCTCACATGAAAACATGCCATAATATAGTGAGAGCATTTGGTGGCACGGAAAGGAAGGTCATGGGAAGAATTGATATCCCTTTGATGATTGGGCCAAACACATATGAGGTAGACTTTTTAGTGATGGACATCAAGCCCTCTTATAATTGCTTGTTGGGGAGGCTTTGGATACATTCCACAAGAGCGGTGCCCACATATTTGTATCAGAAATTGAAGTTAGTAGCGGACAGACGACCGGTCACCATAAATGCGGAGGAGGACATTATAGCAATAGTTACCAGTGACGCACCTTATGTAGAAGCAAATAAGGAGGCCATTGAGTGCTCTTTTCGTTCCTCAGAATTCGTTAATGCAACATTCATTTCAGAAGGGAATGAGGTGCCGGTACCCAGGATATCCAGAACCACAAGAATGGGTTTACAGATGACAATGGAGAAATGAGCCTTGCCAGGAAAAGGATTGGGAAGATATCTCCAAGGAGGGATTCAAGGTCCTAAACTAAAGGAGAAGAGAGACCGTTTTGGCTTGGGTTTCAGGCCAGATTTCAAGCAGAGGAGGAAAGAAATAGAGAAGGGCCAAGAAAGAAGAAGGGCGCGTTTAGATGGAAGAGAAGTAGAGTGGGAACTGATGACATTCCCCCATATATCTCAAACCTTTATATTAGGAGGGATGATTCACCCTGAGAGAGGATTGCTCGAAAAAGGAGGTTATCACATCCATGCTATGCATAATGAAGAGTCTGAACAAGGAAATCTTGAGGACATTCGCCCTTACGAACCGGAAGCTCTTTAAACAATTGGGATGCAAAAGAACTTCCTGTAGTTTTTAAAGATTTTTCAGAGTAAATTTTAAAACACTCTTATTGCTCTAAAGCCTAGGAGTAGTAAGATTTCATTTGTAAAATAGGCTCATGTTCAGATATTTGTATTTCAATAAAACACAACTTTTATTATCAATTCGAGTGAATATTCTTTTATACCGTTCAATATTCTTTTATACCGATCAATATTCTGTTGACCTCTTTAAATTCTTTCAAATTTTTTCATTTCATACCTACCACACAAATAAACATTCTTAAAATTCATTCATTCTTTGTACATTCTTTCGTACCCCGTAGGTCCTTAGATATCAATGACATGAGCACTGATACTACAAATCCTGAATCCTCTTTTGAGGAAGACATGTGTTTAGAAGAACCTCAGGATTTTGAAGATGACAGGGGTTGTTATGTGTCTCCAGATCTGTTGAGAATGGTGAAACAAGAGGAAAAACAAATCCTACCCTGTGAGAAAGAGGCAATGGAGAATGTAGTCTTGGAGGAAGGAAAAGAGGTGAAAATAGGGATGTATATTGCAAAGGAAATGAGACAAGGTCTTGTTGAGCTACTAAGGGAATTCAAAGATATCTTTGCATGGTCATATGAGGATATGTCGGGTTTGAATACTGATATCGTGGTACATCGTCTCCCCATAAGATAAGATTGCAAGCCAGTCCAACAAAAATTGCAAAGGATGAGGCCGATATTGTGCTAAAAATAAAAGATGAAGTCAAGAAGCAGTTTGAGGTTGGATTCTTACAAGAAGTTAAGTGTGACAGCCTTAAAACGACCCTAGTCGGAATGTGGTTTCGGGACCACAAAACCGAGGCATAAAAATAATTTAATATTCATTTTGATGCCTATAATATGTGTTAATTCGTGTGTGACATTTTTGATGTTTTGATTTAGAGTTATAAATGTGAATTTCACTAAAAAGGACCTAGTAATAAACTTTGAAAGTAGGATAGGGAAATGTGTGATGACTAATTGAATCATGCATGCAAAACAATGGTTTTGCATGTCAAATACCCTTCTTTTTATAAGTGGTGGCGGCCATGATTGTCACATATATATAATATGTATTAAATCTTAATTAAATGACTATTATTTTATGCAAAAGAAAGGAAATAAATAAAAGAAAGAAAAAGAAAAAGGGTAATGAAAACAAAGCTTGTATCCTTGGTTCTAGCTTGGCCCAAACTTAAAGGAAGAAAGGGATATAGCATTCGATTGTCTTAAGCTCAAAACAAGGTTAGTAATTCATGTTAGATTTTGGAATTTTAGCTTAATTTAAGTTAATTACTAAGTTCTTTAATTAGCCTATGTTAAAATTTTGGACTTGGGTGGTGAATGAAGCATTCGGCCATGGTTGTTAGTGAAGAAATTTGATTACCTTCTTCATGTTTTAATGAGTAAATGTGATATGGGTGTTAAGCCGGAATGATGTTTAAGTACGAATGTGTTTGGATGGATGTGCTTATGAGTATGACTTGAGATAAAATGGTGGTAATGTTGTATACACTTGATAAGTATGTTAGATGGTTTGAGATTTGAACTAGTTATCAAGTTCTTTAGGTAGCCCATGCTAGGAATTTTGATTTTGGCATGACTAGGACTTTCGGCCATAGTAGCTATTGAGGGTTTAGGTTTGTGATTCATGTTAAATTGGATGATAGGAAGAAAATCAGCTTGTGTATGTGTAGTTGCCGAATGTGAATTTAGGTAACATTTCTTGTAACATTGGCATTTTAAAAGTGATGGAATGGGGATTTAAGCTTGATAAGATTTTGTTAAGGATGAATGAAAAAAAAATGTGTATTCGGCTAGGGATGATATGATTGATTGGTGAAGTGGCTAATAGGGATTTTTAATGAAATTATGCCAAGGCCGAATGTATCATGAGGTAAATAAAATGCTAAATCGCATTATGTGCTTATATTATAATCGGCTAGGAGGTTTGATATGAAGCTTTGATAAGTTTGAGAGATGAATGACCGAATGAGCAATAGGTTATGTATGGATGAATTTTATGCATATGTTTGTGTGTAGCATTAGTAATTTAATGGCATTCGACATTGTTTAATTAAAATTTGAAATGAATGCTTGGAAGATTTAAATAGGTCACTCTAATGACCAAATATGCTAAAAGCTAAAATATGGACAAATGATACGAATGAATTGGTTTTTGAATTGTATATGGTAGCCGTATGTATGTGTTTGATTAAGAAGTAAATTTGTTTGAATTAGCTCAAGAGCTTAGAGGACCAAAGTTGGATAAAGGGAAGGAAAAAGTGATCGAATAGCCGTCGAAATCGTTCGACAACATCCGAGGTAAGTCTTGAGTAATGACCCTACTTGAATTATATTGAAATGATTTGTCATATTATGGCGGATAGCCAGAATGTGCGTAGGGACTACGTTATAAAGTCAATTGAAATCATGCTCTTTGTGTGTGGCTATTGAGCCGAAATTGGAAAGGTTTGATAAATGTTTTGTGTTTGAGCCTTAGTAACGAAAATGAAATATGGATGTGCCATGATTATTGATATATGTGTGCATGAGCATTTGAATGATACCCGGGCTAAGTCCCGAAGGCATTTATACTAGTGATTATATCCGGGCTAAGACCCGAAGGCATTTGTGCGAGTTGTTATATCCGGGCTAAGACCCGAAGGCATTTGTGCGAGTTGTTATATCCGGGCTAAGACCCGAAGGCATTCGTGCGAGTTGTTATATCCGGGCTAAGACCCGAAGGCATTTGTGCGAGTTGTTATATACGGGCTAAGACCCGAAGGCATTTGTGCGAGTTGCTATACCTGGGTTAAGACCCGAAGGCAATTGTGCTTGTGGTTATATCCAGCTAAATTTCGAAGAAACTTGGTTTGAAGGTGAGCGTTTTGTGCTGTAATAAATTCAATTAATACGCTCGAAAAAACCCAAACGATAAGGTATGTTTGCATGTGCATCGGAAAAGTCGATTCGTTTGAAATAGTATTCGTTCAATCGACTAAAGAACTTTCGGCTCTTAGATAGGTTGATACCTTGTGTGTGTATATGTTGATGAAGTGTGAAGTAAGTATGATTATGAGAATGTGTATTAATAAAGTGATTCATTTAGCTATGTGAACGTAATACTTTAGTCAAAGCCGATTTCATTACTTGAAACTTACTAAGCATTAAAATGCTTACCCCGTTGCTTTGGGTCATTGTTTTCTAGATTTTGTTCGTTAGCTATCGGATTCGGGATCATCGAAGTCGAAGTCATCCACACTATCAAAGCCCTTTTGGTACTCTTTTAGTTGAACTCTGGATATGGCATGTATAGGACTACCTTTTCTTTTGTTGTTGGTCATGTACCCATGGATTTTGTGTAAATTTGGATAGCCATGCGAAAATGGCTTATATACGTTTTAGCATAGTACTATAATCGTTTTGTATGTTGATCATTAAGAGGTATGGAAATGTTTGGAAACGATTAGCCATTGGAATGGTTAATCATGATCATACTTTGTGCTATGTATGCAAAAAGGGCTAATTGAATCATGGAAATTATGAAATAGGTAAAGTCTACCTCAAAGGCAGATGCTGACAGCAGCAGTGATGTGGATGTGAAAAATCACTAAAACTAGTAGGAATGGAATTAAATAGTGAATAAATTATTTAAATGAACCTTGATGAATCTACTTTCATATGGAAGAAACGAAATGGTCATATGAGTAGTATGTTAAGAGATATTTAGGTTTTCGTGAAATAGGGCCAGAACGGTTTCTGGATTCCCTGTTCCGAATTTGGAAATTCATTATAAATTAACCAGAGATAATTAGAAGTCATGCCATATATTTATAGATTCCTCTTTGAGTCTAGTTTCTATAGAAACAAACGACATCAGTATTGAAGCCCTGTACAGGGAGATATCCAAGTCGTAATGCGCGAAGGTCAGTGTAGTCGATCCCTGTAACATGGGAGACTTTAACTAATAAATTGTACTAATTGGCTCAACCAAAAATTCTAGAAAAAAATCTTTAGATGAACATATGAGTCTAGTTTCAGGGAAAAATCATGAAACTGATTTTCGAGTTGTGGAACTCAAGATATGATTTTTAAGGCGACAGTGATGTAGTAACCAGCTTGTCTGGAAATTTTTAAAGGACTGTGAAAATAATTAAGTTAAGTCTGTATGCACCTTGTGTTCGACTCCGGTAACGGACTCGGGTACGGGGTGTTACATTAAGTATTCAGAATGGGTGGCTAACATTGTGCCTGTCCCTAAGAAGGATGGGAAGGTACAAATGTCTGTTGATTACAGAGATCTGAACAAAGCTAGCCCAAAGGACCACTTTTCTTTACCGCACATCGACACTTTGGTGGATAATACAGTGGGATAATCGTTGTTTTCTTTTATGGATGGCTTCTCAGGGTACAATCAGATAAAGATACATTATGAGGACATGGATAAACCTACCTTTATAACATTATAGGGCACCTTTTGTTACAAGGTAATGCCCTGCAGGGGCAACATACCAAAGGGCTATGGTGACCTTATTTCACGATATGATGCACAAGGAGATTGAGGTGTATGTTGATGACATGATTGTTAAATCTCGAACGGAGACGGAGCATATTGAAGTCTTGAGGAAGTTGTTCTTGAGATTAAGGAAGTTTCAGTTGAAGCTTAATTTGGCAAAGTGCATCTTCGGAGCTAGGACGGGGAAGTTATTAGGCTTTGTGGTCAGTGAAAAGGGAATAGAAGTTGACTCAGACAAGGTTAGAGCCATACGAGAATTGCCTCCACCATGTACTCAGAAGGAAGTTCGGGGTTTTCTTGGAAGATTGAATTATATTGCTCGGTTTATTTCACAATTAACCGAGAAATGTGATCCTATATTTCGCCTCCTTAGAAAATACAACCAAGGTACTTGGGATGATGAATTCCAGAATGCTTTTGATAAGGTTAAGCAATATTTGTTAAAACGCTCTAGTGTTATCTCTGCCTAGTCCAGATAGACCATTAATTCTGTACTTATTAGTGTTTAGTAATTCTATGGGATGTGTGCTTGGCCAACATGACGAGTCGGGAAGAAAAGAGAAGACGATATATTACCTTAGCAAGAAAGTCACAGAGTGTGAGATGAAATATTCGCCAATTGAGAAATTGTGTTGTGCTTTAATCTGGACGACTCAAAGGTTGAGGCAATATATGTTATATCATACGACTTGGCTAATTTCAAAACTTGATCCATTAAAGTACATGATGGAGTCAACAGCCCTAAATGGAAGAATGGCAAGGTGGCAAGTACTGCTTTCAAAGTTTGATATAGTCTATGTGAGTCAAAAGGCTATAAAAGGGAGCACGATAGCAGAATTTCTGGCTAGCAGAGCTCTAGAAGATTATGAGCCATTGAGCTTTGATTTTCCTAATGAGGAGTTGATGTATGTGGCAACTATTGAAGAACATCCATGGAAGCTAAACTTTGACAGCACATCCAACGCGGTAGGAAATGGAATTGGGGCAGCCTTGGTATCCCCAAATGGTGATCATTATCCATTTACATATAAATTGGATTTTGACTACACGAACAATATGGCCAAGTATGAAGCATGTATCATGGGGATTCGAGCGGCCAAAGAGCGGAAAATTAGAACCCTGGAAGTGTATGGAGACTCTGCGTTGGTAATTTATCAGCTTAGGGGTGAATAGGAGACAAGAGACCCCAAATTGATTCATTATCGAAAGGTAGTTTTGGAGTTACTCGAGGAGTTTGATAATATCACCTTCAATTATCTCCCATGAGATAAAAATCAGATGGCAGATGCTTTAGCAACACTGGCTTCCATGATTAAAGCAAATAAACAAGAGGATGTTAGACCAATTCAGATGAGTATTTCTGAGGTTCCAGCTCATTGCTATAACATCGAAGAAGAGGAAAAGGATGACCATCCTTGGTATCAAGATATATTACGATATGTGAGGGATCGTGAATATCCTGAACAGGCAACTGAGAATGATAAAAGAACTTTGAGGAGGTTAGCCTGCGAATATGTACTAGATAGGTATATCCTTTATAAAAGAAGGAAAGACCAAGTACTTTTGAGATGCGTCGATGCTATGGAAGCTCGACAAATCTTGGAAGAAGTACATGAAGGCGTTTGTGGGACACATGCTAATGGCTTTACAATGGCAAGGAAAATCATGAGGTTTGGATACTATTGGTCTACTATGGAAGGAGATTGTATCAGCTATGCTAGGATATGTCATAAATGCCAGATATATGGGGACAGGATTCATGTACCACCTTCACCCTTACATGTTATAACTTCTCCATGGCCCTTTTCCATGTGGGGCATGGATGTCATTGGGCCAATATCACCAAAAGCTTCGAATGGGCATCGTTTCATTTTCGTGGTCATTGACTACTTCACGACATGGGTAGAGGCAGCTTCATATGCTAGTGTTAACAAGTCGCAGTAAGTCGATTCTTGAAAAAGGAAATTGTTTGTCGGTATAGAATGCTTGAGAGGATTATATCGGGTAATGCATTGAACTTGAATAACAGCATGATTGCGGAAGTTTGCAGTCAATTCAAGACCAAACATCATAATTCATCTTCATATCACCCAAAAATGAATGGGGCAGTGGAAGCTGCCAACAAAAATATCAAGAAGATAGTAGGGAAAATGACTGAGACCTACAGAGATTGGCACGAGAAATTACCATTTGCACTCTTTGCCTATCGAACGTCTGTTAGAACCTCTACTGGGGTAACTCCTTTCTCATTGGTTTATGGGATGGAAGCAGTATTACCCATTGAAGTGAAAATACCTTCTCTTCGAATTTTGTCAGAGATAAAGCTGGATGAAGCAGAATAGATTCAATCTCGGTATGACCAATTGAACTTGATTGAAGAAAAAAGGCTAAGGGCTATTCGTCATGGACAGATGTATTAGAAGTGAATGATACGAGCTTATGACAAGAAAGTTCGTCCAAGAGAATTCTATGAAGGGGACCTGGTATTGAAAAAGATTCTTCTATACAAAAAGACTTTAGAGGAAAATGGATGCCGAATTGGGAAGGGCCGTATGTTGTGAAGAAGGCTTTCTCTGGTGGTGCGCTGATTTTGACAGAAATGGATGGGAAAAGTTTACCCAGTTCAGTGAATTCAGACTCAGTCAAGAAGTACTTTGTCTAAAGGAGAGGGAAATCCAAGGTGAAAACCCATAAAGGTGCTTTGAAATTTCCATAAAAAAAAACAGAGAGGCCAAGGTTAAAACCTGCACAAGGGCGCCTTGAGACCAAAGGGGTTTTGAGTTGAAAACCTAAAAGGGCTGCTCAAATTTCGAAAAACATGCAGTGACCTTGCTATACTGGATTTGACGAGAAGTGGAGTGTGTTACATACCGGGGCATCAACAAAGTACTGTGGATCTTCTAAACACATGTTAAACTCAAAATAGCCTTTATGGAATTTTTACATAAAAGCCCAAGTTGTGATATGTTGGATATCTGATTTTTGTCCTATTTACTATCTTTGGATTCTTTTTCTTCTCAAATATATGTTTTCAGATTAATTTCCTATTGTATTCTGATGATTTATTTAACTATTCTCAAGATTAAATTATTTGTCTTTCATTATTCATAAAGTGTGTTGCATTGAAATAATGACTGATGAACTAAATATTTTTACAAATGAAGTTTTGCATATTACTCTGAAAATCTCTAGAGAATACAATAAACTAAAACATAACAATTGTTTGAAGGATTCCCATGAGTGAGGGTCGAAGGTATTCAAGAAAATTTCTTCAGTTCAAAGGATAATTGGACAATTCAAACGATTCAATCTTAGGAGAGGATCGTCTCCAGCAGGTCGTAATGTTCGGAGAATGGTACAATAGGACCAATCTGATTCAAAATACATGAGTAGAGTATGATTGATACTTTGAGTAAAATAAAGGTGGAACTTTGATGGATGAACGAGTAAAGATGTTCGAAATAGGAATCATTTTCATAACATTTTGCATCATAATTAGGAGCATTTGATTCATTTTGAGCATGACATCTTAATCATCGGGTATGAGCACATATGCATTCTACAGGTTACGCCCTTTAAAGGATAATATAGATCACAGATAGCCGATTTGGTATCTCTGTATTGTTAGAGAGCAGATCGAATATGATGGATTTGGCATCTCTGTATTGACAGAGAGCAGATCGAAGATAACAGGTTTGGCATCTCTGTATTGATAAAGAGCAGGTCGAAGATAGCAGATGTGGCGTCTCTGTATTGACAGAGAACAGATCAAAGATGATAGCTTTGGCATCTCTGTATTGATAGAGAGCGGATCAAAGATAGCAGATTTGACATCTCTGTATTGACAGAGAGCAGATTGAAGATAGCAGATTTGGCGTCTCTGTATTGACAGAGAGCAGATCGAAGATAGCAGATTTGGGGTCTCTGTATTGACAGAGAGCAGATCAAAGATAGCAGATTTGGCGTATCTTATTTCTATAAATATTGAGAGCAGATCAAAGATAACAGATTTGGCGTCTCTGTATTGACAGAGAGCAGATCAAAGATAGCAGATTTGGCGTCTTTGTATTGACAGAGAGCAGATCAAAGATAGCAGATTTGGCGTCTCTGTATTGACAGAGAGCAGATCGAAGATAGTAGATGTGGCGTCTCTGTATTGACAGAGAGCAGATCGAAGATGACAGATGTGGCCTCTCCGTATTAGGCAAGGAGTAGATCAAAGATTTCAGCATGGCGTTCCTGAGTTTGCATGGAGCAGGTTGGAAATAGCAGATTTGACATTCCTGAGTTACAGTGAAGCAATTTGAAGCCATCTGAATACCTTTGAGGAAGATGAGGACCAAGATTTTGAGACTTAGTCAGGCCGGGCAAATTTGGTCCTTTTATAATCTTTGCTCTATTCCTGTTACACAGTAATAAGCAAAGAGGGGCAGCTGTAATAACCCAAATTTTCCCGGCCCAGAAAAAACAGAAAAATAAATAAAAACAAAAATAATAAAAGTCCTTTACAGTCCATTTACAAATCACGCCAGTAGCCCATTACACTTGTAGCCCAACTGGTCTAAACCAGAATACCTAAACTACCCAATACCTGGTTACACCCAACCCACAAATGGACACGGCCCAAGGAGACCCAAACAAGCGAGGCCCAATGCCTAAACCAAATCTGGAAACCCTAGGGTTTCCAAAAACATCGTGCTGCAAGTATCCCAAGCGTCACGCCCTTTTGTCTCGTGCTGTTCCAATGGGCTTCATCGGCGCCATAACTCCAGCTTCATATCACGCTTTAATCGGGGCACGAATCGACGCCAGCGTATTCACCGCCGGATTTCTCGCTGATACCTGCAAAAAGGGAAAGAAAACAGCAGAGACGAAACCAACATAGCAAGAAATAAAATCGAAATCTATAAATATATTTTATGAGGCTATAAAAGCCCGAATAGAAGCAATGTAAATGTACTAGATTTTTTTTCAAGCACATATACAATAAAAAATACGACATTTTATCGAAGAAGCAAAGGTGATTCATTTAATCCTTTTTCTTTTGTTTTGAATATATACATAAAATATAAAAAAATAATAAAAGAGGATTACCTCCCTTCTCGCTGTAAAAAGCGAAAACCTTTCGAATGCCGACCGCCGTACATGGCAGAGTCGGTGAGGGCGCGTGTGGCATGTGTACGCATGCAGCGTAGTGGCCGGAGGCCGGAGCTGGAGGGCTCCTCTTTTCTCCTCTCACAGAGGATTTTAGGGTTTTTTCTTTAGAAAACTGATTGTAAAATGAATTTTGGGCTAAAATTTGACATATATAGCATTACAAAAACGACGTCGTTTTGCTTAGTTCAATAAGTACTAAAACGGCACCGTTTAAGTGAAGGATCCACGCGTTGACCCGTAACCCGGGGAGGATCTGCGCATTTTTAGTAAAAGGGAAAATTGCCCAATCGATCCTTCCGCATTTTTAAAACTTATAATTTCATTTTATTTTTATTTTAAATTGGCCCTAACCTTTATATTTTATTTCAATTTTGTAATATCCTGAATTAGGGCTTAATCGGAATAGTGGTTTCGTGACCACAAATCTGAGATAGAAATAATTATTTTATAATTATTTTGATGATTATGATATGATTGCATGATTGTGTGAAAATTTCGTGATGAAATTCTATGCCTAAAGTGCTTAAATTGAAAGTAGGGACTAAATCGAATAAGTTGCAAAACTTGCATTCTAGAAGTTTTAGTATGAAATTGTTTTGGAATATTAATGAGAAGGTCTTAAATAGAAATTTGACCAATTTTAAGTTCATGGACAAAATTAGGACATGGAAGGAATTTTGGAAAGTTTAGTAGTAAGGGTATTTTGGTCATTTAGTTATTAAAATGAATTAAAAACAAAATTAAAAGCCAATTTTGTCCATCTTCTTCTTTAGGCCGAAATTTCAAGGGTTCTCCATAGCTAGGGTTTGTTTCAAGCTTCCAAGCTCCATAGTAAGTGATTCCAAGCCCGCTTTTAATGTTCTTTACGTTTTGGAATCCTGTAGCTCGATTAAGCTTATGTTAGCAATAATTCAACCTAGGGTTTATATTTGAAAAAATACCCATAGGTGAAATTTGTGTATTTTGATGTTTTATGATAGAATATGAGGTTTTAAATTATGTTAGACAACTTGTGCTACTCGGTTTTGAGTGAAAACGAGTAAAAGGGCTTAATTGGCAAAAATACCTAATAGTCACAAATATATGTTAGAGAGAGAATTTGATGTTGCCATAGAAGGGAAAAGTGATCAGCATGTTATAAAACATAAGAATAAGGAATAAAGTTTAATTCCCGAGCCTAGAGGCAAAAGTTTAATTATGCAAAAGTTTAGGGGCAAAAGTGTAATTTTTCCAAAGTTCGTATTAAATGTTGTTTTGATGAATGTATGTATTAAATAAGATTAATTTGGCATTATAGATCAAGAGAAACGAGATTCAAGTCGCGATCGAGGAAAAGAAAAGATTGTGGACTAAATTGCAAAATCTTTATATTTTGGTACCAAGGTAAGTTCATGTGTAAATAATGTAGCATAATTGTTATTTTTAAGTTATTGATGTTAATTATATGATACGCTGATTTTTAATCGTGAAATATTATGCTTTGTGGTTAATGTTGAGTAATATGCAAATTATGTTTACTACTTGATAAATATGAATTGCTATCGAGTATCGGTTCCGATATTCCATGGAAGACGGCAAATGTGAGATTTGAGGGAAAAAGCCCGTTTGAACCTTAGGAATAGATTAGGATACAAGTGACATGTCACTAGGATGGTTGAGCATCCGAACTCGTTGAGTTGAGTCCGAGTTCACCTATGGATGCGAATGTCCGAACTCGTTGAGTTGAGTCCGAGTTCGTGAGATGTAACTAGGCATCCGAACTCGTTGAGTTGAGTCCGAGTTCATTTATGGATGTGAACGCCCGAGCTTGTTGAGTTGAGTCCGAGTTCACTTAGGGGCGGGTTACATGATTTCTTGATTACATATGTGGCACTTATGTGCAAATTATCCATGTATCCGAGTTATATTCCGATGTGTTCAACGGGTGAAATTTCTAGTGAAATGGAAGAACACTTAAGATGCAAGTGACGTTTTGGTAAGTGTTGTGAAATGGACACTTTGGACAGGTATGTTCTTAACCCTCGGGTTGAAAATAGATACAACAACGATAAGGTGGTAAGATGATGAATGATGTTTAGAAATGTGATATATGTTTTGGTGATACCATGCTAAAGTTGTTTGGTATATTTGTATTGTTATGTTACTTGTTATTTACATATGAACTTACTAAGCATTTATGCTTACTCCTTCCTTTTCATTCACTGTAGTTTTGAACAAGCCGGCTTAGGAATCGGGACAGGTCGAAAGTTCGATCACACTATCCAAAGGACTTTTATCTTGGTAAATGGCTTGTACAACTACTTAAGTATGGCATGTATAGCAATATACCTATTTTGTGTAAATAATTTTATGATATGGCCATGTTTGGTTGAGAAAATGTTTGATATTGATAAGTCATGGTGATGGCTAATTTAGATCATGTTTGATATTATGGAAGTTTAATAGGTTATCTAGTTCATAAAAATTCATGGAAAGATGAAACTTGCCTTCAAACAGAATATTGCTGCAGCAATGACATGAATTTGAAAAATCACTAAAAATAGTATAAATGGAACTAAATAATGAGTAAGTTATGAAATTGAAGCTTAATGAGTCTATTTTCATGTGGATTGAACAAAACAGGCATATAAATTATATTTTATGAGATATTTAAACTTTTGTGAAACAGGGCAAGAGTGATTTCTGGATCCCCTATTCTGACTTTAAAAATTCATAATAAATTTGAACAAAATAATTAGAAGTTGTTCTTTATATGTAAAGATTCCTTATCGAGTCTAGTTTTAATAAAAACAAACCTTGTAGTCATTGAAATTCTGTATAGAGAGATATCTGATTCGTAATACACATATGTCAGATCAGTCGAACCCTGAAACAGGGGAGACTTTAACTAATAAACTGTACTAATTGGCCCAACCAAAAATTCTAGAAAAAAATTAGTAAATAGATATATGAGTCTATATTTAGGGAAAATTTACGGATCTTGATTTTGAGTTTTATAACTCGAGATATGATTTTTCTTGTAACTGTGACGTGAGTAGCTAGAAAGCTGTGAATGTAGAAACAAATGATTTGAAGTTCTTAAATTGATAAATTATGTTCGGTAACCCCTCAAGCTCGACTCCGGTGATGGTCTCGGGCGTGGGGGCGTTACAAATTTAGTCACAATGGTCATTAAAACCTATTATGAAGAAAGACGTCGTTTTTAGGGATTAAGGCTAATTGCCCAGTGAGTCCCTCAGATTTTAATATGCATTTCAATTAGGCCCAAATTTTTTATTTATTTGTAATTAACCCTTGATTTTTAATTAAATTCATTTTTAATCCTTTTTATATATTTAATTTACTTTAAATACTATGTGTATTATTTTTTATAAATATTAGTTATATAAAATAGTATATATATATATTATTTTTATTTATACATCATTCATTATATTATTTATATTATTATACATTTTATTTATAAATTTTATTATACATTATATATTTTACTATTAAATTACATTTCTTATTTTATTATAAATTATGTATTATTTTATTATTCATTAAATAATATATATATCATTATTAAATATTTAGCATATTATATAAAGTTCTAGAATTTATTATAAAGTTTCACACATATTTGATATAGTATTATTTATATAAATATATATTAAGCTATTATATCATATAATATATTTTATTATTTTTAAAAATTTCTCTTTTATTACTTATATATTGCTTTAAATATCCTTTTTAAATTTTTTAAATTTGTTTTTGTCCTTTTGTATTTATTTGGTATTGTTTTAACATGTTAATTTTATCTCATAGATTAGTTGTTATTTTTATGTTATTTTATTATTGTTATATATTCGTATGAGAATTGATTATTTATGTCGTTATTTAAAGATTATATTCACATGAAATACTATTGTATATATGTGTAATTTGTATTGTTATATTCATTATTTTGCTATTTTGTATTTTTTGCATGAAATAATAATGTGTTTATATTTATGTTATTTATAATTATATGCATGGAGTGATAATGTATATTGTGTAATTTATGTCATTATTATTTTTATATATTATAATTGCATGGAATGATAAAGTAGGTATCATGTAGGTTAATTTGTTTAATATTGATCCTTTGTAATAAGTTGACTGCATCATCACTTTAAAGAACTTTTATATTTCATATAATCCAAAGGAATTTAAAAAATAAGGCAAGGTTTTTGGTACTTAGGAATTCGGGAAATAGTGTCTAACATGCTAGGTTGTGATTTTCCGTTTGTCTAAATGCCTAAAATATCCTTCTAAATAAGTTTTGAAAATCATAAGATGATTTCAGTTACGAAAGTTTAAGAATATCATGTCCAATCATGCTGGATGTGATGTTTATATTCTTTTGAAGTGAAGGAATCTTGATTTAACTCAAATTATTACGGTTTTAAAAGAGACCTTATTTCTAAATTCTTTCAAGCTTTTGATATTAAGGCAAAACTATTCAATTTGGTACCAATTTTGGGCGTTGCGAGGGTGCTAACCCTTCCTCGTACGTAACAGACTCCCGAGCCTGTTTTCTCATAATATCGTAGACCAAAATGTTTTATAATGTGATCCAATCACACTTTAAAAGGTTGGTGGCGACTCTCGTTTTCAAAATACCTTCCCTATTTTTAAAAAGAGGTTCCGACAATAATAATTAAAACATTTGACGTCACGAAAAAATTATTATTTCGTCAGTCTCATCACCTATGTAGGAGAAGTGGTTATGTAAGGTGACTCTTATGGTGCGTGGGTAGCAGAATGTGTAGCACTAAAGATGGGGGAGCAGGGGATGGGCGGTGATGAGAATTCGTGGTTATTATGGTGGGTGTTTGACACAGATGAAGATTGGTGGTTACTATATTGCAAATAAACAATAAAATATATATATCTTGGACTAATTATAGATACTGTAGCTTTAGTCAACTTTTAGAAAGTGTCACATCAGCAACCCTGTAACACCCTAAACCCAGCCTAGAAGTTACAGTCAAATTGTGAAGGTTACATCTTACATTAAAACATTGTCGCTTAGTTTTTGTAAAAAGTTCATTTTGACTTTGATGAAAACCTCGCTTCATTAACTTTAGTAAAACAAAACCAAATTGTTTAATCACTTGAATAGTAAAACACCGTATCAGATTTCAAAAATCTGCAAGGGAAAAATATTTTAAAATTTTTGTCTTATAAAACCATAGTATATTGTTAGTTATGCTGTATTGATTAAAATTTCAATAATAAATAGAACATTTATAGACTAAATACAAAAAGTCCGAAGCAAAATTAAATAAACAAAAGTCCGTAAAGTCCGTAATTTAGTCCCAAAACATACTTTAGTAAAACAAAACCAAATTTCTTAATCACTTGTGTAGTAAAACACCGTATTGAATTTCAAAAAGTTTGCAGCAAAAATACATTTTAAATTTTGTCTTATAAAACCATAGTATATTGTTAGTTACGCCGTCTTGATTAAAACTCCAATTATAAATAGAACGTTTTTAGACTAAATACAAAAATCAATATTAAAGTCCCAAGCAAAATTAAAAAAAAAAGGTTAGTAAAACCCATAATTTAGTAAAACAAAACCAAATTGCTTAATCACTTGCGTAGTAAAACATCGTATCAAATTTTAAAAACTTTGCAGTGGAAAAACATTTAAATTTTTTTTTTCTTATAAAGCCATATTATATTGTTAGTTATGCCATCTTGATTAAAACTCTAATTATAAATAGAATGTTTTTTAGACTAAATACAAAAATCAATATTAAAGTCCCAAGCAAAATTTAAAAAATAAAAAAATCAAAATTTCGTGAAGTCCATAATTTTGTCCCAAAACATACTTAAACCAAAATGTTCAAAATGAGCCCTATAGTTGTTGTCCAATCCTAAGCCTGATGGTCACCTAAAACAAAACAGAACAAACGAGTGAGCTAGAAGCCGAGTGTGTGACTTGACCTACATACAAAATTTTCTTACTCATAACGTACATTTATACAAATGCCAAATCAGAATTTCATAACATATATCTTTTTTTCAAATTTTAGAACATATATCATATCAAATCAGATTCTACCCCCATCCACTACCCATTATCTCCGCCCAACCAATCATACCAATTAGGACTATAGGAGTCCATCCATCCAATCACACTAGTACTTGGCGGTATGTCACTTTTAAATATGTAGCTGAGCTGCCAAACAGAAATTGTGATTTAACCACCAAAATTATAGTAAAATTGCCATATTACACTTTCTCCAACATATCAAAACCACTCCAATGCATATGTATAATCATAATAACATACATACATATCTCATAAGTTATATGTCATGCATACCTAAACATATATATTGTACAGAGCACAACATATCACATAACTTATACAAAACAAAACTTACTTAACATGCTTTCTAAGCATACTTATGTGTAATGTACCGAATTTTATGTTTTTTTATAAGCATACAAAATGCCCATGGTTCCAACTTTAGAGTCCCTTAATCGACCCCTAATCGGGCCTTCAAATTAGTCCAAAAAGGTCCACACGATCCGCCAAACGGCCATGTGACGTAGAGCAGTTTCGAAAACAACCTTTTTTTCGAGTTTTACTGAGTTTCAATCGAGATTTTAGGTTACTTTCACACACCTGATGGTAGATTTGATTGACCACACAACTAGGACTCACGAAACCTACATTCAATCATCAAATCATACCAACTAACTGTTACATACCCATCCAAAATAACATATTTTTATCAAAATTTTAGCTCCTAAATCGAGATTCGAGTACTTACCACCCAAAAAAATAACTTCCAAAATGAGCATGATTTCGTTGGAAGAATTCAGTTTTTGCACCCTTCGCCTAACCAAAACACAAGAACTTTTAACACCATTGAGAACGAGGATTGAACATTAACACAACCATATATTATTTCAAAGAACAAACTAAGTATGAGACTTTAGAAAAAGCAATTAAACGAAAACTTACACTATGAATGACTTGCGATTTAAGAGCAACAATATGCATGAAGTAAATGACAATACTTAAGAATTAACAAAAAGAAGAAAAGAACTCTAGGAAGAAGAAAGAAAAGAAGAAAAAATCGACAGTATAGGGAAAAGAAAGGAAAACAACGTGCAAAAGGGGTGGGGGTTTGGATGGTTGCAAATGAGGGAAAATTAGGAATTTTGATAACTTTAAGAAAATAAAATCAAATATTCTGATAAAAATCCAACCCACCAGGTTTTATAGAATTTGAATTGAACTCAACAACCCACAATAGTGTAATGAGCAAAAAATAATCTATATTTACATAACACAAGATCTAAGGTAAACTAAAACCTTACCACTGAGCCAATAAGTTAAATCTTATCACAATCTCACGAAAACAAAAGATAAGGCCTAAGACTTAAGTTGAGCATACTTCAAAAATAGATAAAAAAAATCTCAAAACATGGAATCAAACTCAAAACCTAATGCAAACATCCAAAGCACTTAACCAACACACCAAATCAAATTACTTAACAAATTTGCACAGTTTAAATCTAAGAAATTTGGAGGGTTACAAACCTATTAATGGATTATTTAATTTTAAACAAAAATGACCAATTCGAGCAATTATTTTAATTCAAGTGATTTAATTAACAAAAAATTAAAGTGACCAAAATAGGAATAACACTATTTTAGAGTGACCTATGATGAAATTTACCCAAAAGTTCATTTACACAATACATATGCCCCAATATGTTAAAAACTACATAAAACAACAATTTAATGTGCAAAAAATCATTTGAGTTTAAGTTAAGATACTCCACAGGTCCCTGTATTCTTCATACTTTTTTTTTTTTAAATTGAGTCTATGTACTTTTATTTCTAGAAATTTAGTCTATCTATGTTTTAGGTTTTTTAAGCTTAGGTTCAATATTTTAACACTGTTAAATTTTCTTTTTTTAATTTTTTGGTATGACATTTTGAAATTAAAAAAATAGATTCACTTGGCAACAATTAAACTATAAAAAAAATGAAGGCTTATTATATATGAAAAGGCCCCTTGAAAATAATTCAATAATCTATTGAGCCCTCAATCGGATTTAAGCAATCAATTAATACTCGTCCTTTGACACTATTAACTTCGCCCGTGGCACTAGGTTGTGCCCCGTGACAAAATCAAGTAACTTATCTTAATTTTTTTTAGTTCTAAAAAACTCTAAAAAGATTTCAATTTTTGGAAATTTAAAAAATATAAATTATAAAAATATTAAAAATAATAGAAAATCATTTAAAATATTTTTCTCTTTTCCTTTTTTTTTACTTTCTTTCTCTTTTTCCTTTAATTTTTTCTTTCAATTTTCCTTTGTCCCTTTTTCTTAATAATAGAAAATATTTTAAAATTTTCATTAATTCTCCTATTGTAATAATTTTGAACTTCACCTCAACTTCCTAACTTAGAGAACACAAAACTTCTAAGCAAACAATAAGTTGATTATAGCTATTAAAGTAAGGGTTTTTTTAGTGTTTTTGTGCTTAAAGTAGTTTAAATCCAAAGCTTTATTAGGCAAAGCCAAAATGAAATTAAATTGCTCTAAACTCATAAACATAACATCCCATTTCTAGAAAATAAATAATTTGGAACTAAATATAAGGGATAAGGAAACTCAGAAAGCTTAATAATTGCTCCAACAATTACAGAAAACATAGGACGAATCCAAGCAAAGGGGTAAGAACCTGGTAAGCTCGAGAATAGAGAGGAGCAGAGAATCATGGTTTTTGGATTTAGGAGGGTTGACGTTAAGGTCAACCAAAATGATGACTTTGGGAGGTGAAAGAACCGTCTAGGAGTTATCAATGTTGCTTGCGGCGACATCCACTCCGAGTTTTATGGAAATTTAGGAAGAAAAATGAGAAAATGGAAAATGGAAAGAAAAAATAAAAGAACAAGGGAAAGAAGTAAAAAAAGCAAATTAGAAAAAATATTTTTAAATGATTTTTTGTTGTTTTAAATATTTTTCATTTTTATAATTTTTAAACTTCAATTTTTTTTTAAATTTGTGAAAATTTTTAATTATTTTAGAAATTTTTTATATTTTTAAAAAACATCATAGAAATTATCATATTTAACCACATCGCACAACTCTAGCATGCCACATGGCAAAGCTAACATGGTTTAGGAGCTTCCAGAGAAAGTTTAAATTCAGGGGCTTAATTGAGTGCTTAAGTTCGATAAAGGGCCCAATTAGGTGTTGTTTGTAATTGAGGGCTCAATTGATTATTGAATTATTTTTAAGGGGTCTTTTTATATAATAAGCTAAAAATGAATGAACTTGAATTTAACAAAAAAAAAATTAACATAATTAACAATTGGACCTGAATTTTAAAATTTGAAAATTATAGGGACTAAATTCATAGAAATAAAATAACATGGATTAAATTCCAATTTTATAAAGAGTATAAGGACTTCAAAAGTTTTTGTTGTTGAAGTTAATGATGTTAATAGCTAGAATGCGCGCTTGGAGGGTTTGCACTTTGGTGCCTATATATTTGTACTTTGGTGCTCTTGTTTACCCTTCGTTGTCCCTGTTTACACTTTGATGTCCCTGATTGCACTTTGGTGCCCCTGTTTACACTTTGGTGTCGTTGTTTGCACTTTGATGCCCTTTTTAGCACTACGATGCTCCCTAGTGTGGTGTAGTTACCCAAGTATCTGAATTACTTTTACTATTGTTCATCGAGCTAATTGAACTTGTGAATAATTGATAAATGACTCAATTGTACATGTTGAATTTATGCGAAAGGACTAGATTGAATATCATGATGAGCATTGAATTACTCAATGAATTGGCATTATGACGAACTCACCTATTTCTTGTGAACTGTTATGTTAGGTCAAAGATATTATATTTGTAACAACCCATTTTTAGTCAAATTGGAACAGTGGTTTTGGGACCACAAATCTGAGGTAAAAATAATTATTTGATTATTATTGAAATGTCTACAGCATGATAGAATGATTGTGTGCAAATTTCGTTAAGAAATTTTATCGTTTGAATGGTCAATTTAACAAAAAGGACTAAATCACGTAAAGTGTAAAACTTGTGTTCTATTAGCTCAAGGTGTCTAATAGTTATGAAATATTAAAGTGAAAGTCCTTATGTGGTAATTAGACCATTTTTAATGTTAGTGGACATTTATGGACATATATTAAGTGATTTTAATGAGTTATATTAAAGGTTAAAATAGTAAATTATTAAATAACTTAGTAAAAATAATAGAAACATAAAATCATCTTTAATTTCTATCATCGTCCACCAAAATTTTGAGCTAGGAAACTCCATTGAAGGAGGTTAAGCATTCATCCATTCAAGTTTTTTGCATGGTACGATTTTTGACTCGGTTTTTAATGATTTCTATGATTTTTAGATCGTTATAGCTTAATCTAGCTAGCCCAGGGACTAATTTGCAAAACTATTAAAGGTTGAGGATTTTTCCATTGATGAACATAGGTTTATTTTGATGTTTGATGATAGAAAATGTATGCTTGCTGTTAGATAAACAACATTTGTTAAGTGATTTTTGATAAAATTGTCAAATAGGGATTTAATTGAGAAATATTGAAATTTTGTTGTTAAATTGTGAAATAAATGAAAATATGGGATGCTAGGGACTGAATTGAAATTCGGATAGCATGGGTATAGATTGAATTGCATGAATTTGTATTTTTATGAGATAAGGACTAAATTGTAAAAATGTTGAAATATTTGGGGCAAAAATATAAAGTTAACTTAATGTGTATTTTGGACTAAATTGAATAGAGTGATAATTAAATAAGTTAATTTTAATTACATTTAGATCAAGAAAAGTGAAATTCAGATTTAGATCGGGGAAAAACAAAGTAATGGACTAATCGACTTATTTCGCCATTTTTGCAATCGATGTAAGTTCGTATGTTAAATAAACATTATTATAATTGTGTTTTAAATGCTTTAATATTGAATATATTGTGTATACAATATTACAGATATGTTCAACGACGATTCGACAATGAGAAATCCCGGTTGAACCTTAGGAATAGATTAGGATACAAATGACATGTCATTAGGGATTATTTGATTTGGGTACTGGTCCATACGTCCTATCGGTGGCTTAGTTATCTGGCATGTGTTGCGGATACTCGTTAGCTTGTGTGAGCAACACTATGTAGTTTCGTCATGACCGTTAGCTTGTGTGAGTAGACCCGTTGATAGCTCGAGAGTGAGCATTATATGTGTTATGAGATCGAGATAGCTTCAGCTATATATGTGGCACTTAGGATGCGAGATTTCTAAGTATCTGATAGTATTCCAAATGGTTGAACGGGTATATCAGAGATGTGGTTGAATATGAATTTGATACGAGATGGTACAAGTATGTATATAAGCCCTATAAGCATTGACATGAGGAAATTTATGAAATACATAATTAACTTGGTGAATGAAATGTGGTAGGTTGGTGAATCATTGTGAGGTATGTTATGTTTTGTTTATATTGCTTAAATTGTGCATATATGGTAAGTTGAGTTATACTTTTATACAAATTTACTATGCTTTATAGCTTACATTGTTTATTTTTCCGTGTTTTATAGTGAAATCAAAGCTAGCTCGGATTCGGGAATCGTCAGAGACCTCATCACACTATCAAGCTATCACTTTGGTACTTTTGAATCTATATTTTTTTGGGATATATGGCATGTATAGGAGCTTTGGTCATTTTGGTATATAGTTTGGTAATAAATTTAGCCATTTGGATTGGCTTATAAATGTTTAGTGTTTGGTTTTGTATATAGCCATGAGAGTTGGTCAATTTTGGTTGATTTGGTTGTTTATATATGTGTAAATATCCTTTGTCTTGTGTTGATAATTGCTATGCAAATGATTGTGGTAAATGGTTGATATTTGAGGATTGGTATGCTTATGAGTTTAGGCAAAATGATGCATAATTCAAAGTGTCCACATTGATAATTTGTGAAAGTAAGGCTTGGTATGAAATTGAATGGCATATTGTGGTATTTATGTGCCTTGTATATGTTGGTATTAAAATGGCATGAATTAAGCTTATTTGAGATTGGATGAATGCCTATTTATGTCATATTTGGTGCCATTTGGTTTGGCGTAGGTGTATGCAAAATTGGGTGGTAAGATGGCTTGGTAAATAGCCTATTTTTGTCCATATGGGCAGAGACACGGGCATGTGTCTCAGTTGTGTGTGACACATGGTCAGGTTACACAGCCGTGTGTCCCTTGGTGTTGAATTAGAAATCAAGTCAGTATGCTCCACACGGCCTAGAACACGAGCATGTGACTTGGTCGTGTGGCATAACTCAGTATACCCTCCAAGTTTGGCATGGCCTAGCACACAGCCTGGCACACGGGCGCGTGTGGCCATTTCGAAAGGCACACGAGTTAGACACACAGGCATGTGGTTGGTTGTGTGACACAAGTCAGAGAGTTACATGGGGTAGGACACGTGTTAGTACACTGCATGTGATCCCATTTTGAATGTCCACATGGCCTGTGACACGGGCGTGTCTTCGGCTGTGTGAGACACATGGCTGGACCACACGAGTGTGTGTTTCCTGTATTTTGTAAAATTTTCTAAGTTTTCCAAAAATTTCATAAGTTATCGGTTTAGTCCTATATCACCCTGAATACATGTTTAGGGCCTTGTAGGCTCATATTAGGGACAATGTGAATGATGTTGAATGATTTATCTTTGAAATAGAAAAAATGCATGAGAAATGTATGTTTATTTGTGTTGTTCGTTCGATAATGCTCCGTAACCCTATCTGGCATTGAATATGGGTGAGAGGTGTTACATTTATTGGTATTAGAGTTATGGTTTAGTCGATTCTAAGAGTAATGTAGTGTATGTGAGAGTCTATCTATACATGCCATATAGAACCTGTGATAGTGTGATATCTTCTGAAAATTTTAAAACGTGTTTTCATATAGTAAATGTATCCCAATCAAGTTGTAACGGATGGTGTTGAGAGTAATGCACCAACCTCCATTCATGGAGTAGCGCAATCTGAATCGAAACCCGTATCGAGTAGTCAGGGAGGAGAGACCAAGGAAGCCTTCTTCCTAATGATGAATGAGTGGTTTATGGAGTTTGTTTAAACAAATCCGACTACTCAGCAACCTTTACTCCCACCTAATCCTCAACCGGCTCCTGTAGCTCCTCAAGGTTTGGAACCTCTACAATTGAATAAGCCGCCAGTTGATAAAATCTGAAAATATAGGGCTAAAGAATTCAGAGCTACAGTCGATGACGATCCTGAGAGAGCTGAGTTTTGGCTTGAGAATACGATCAGAGTATTTGATGAACTATCCTACACATTAGCTGAACGTGTAAAATGTGTTGTATCACTTCTTAGGGACACTATGTATCAATGGTGGAATAATTTGGTATCTGTGATACCAAGAGAAAGAGTTACGTGGGAATTCTTTCAAGCTAAGTTCAAAAAGAAATACATTAGCCAGCGGTTTATAGATCAAAAGCAAAAACAGTTTTTGGAGCTGAAACAGGGTCGAACGTCTGTGACTGAGTATGTAAGAGAGTTCGTGAGACTCAGTAAATATGCTCGAGAATGTGTTTCAACTGGGGCAATTATGTGTAAATGATTTGAAGATGGATTGAACGAAGATATCAGATTGCTAGTTGGGATTCTAGAGTTGAAAAATTTTGTGGTGCTAGTTGATCGAGCTTGTAAAGCTGAAGAACTTGGCAAAGAAAAGAGAAAAGATAATTTCAAAGCTAGAAATTCAAGAAAAAGATCGATGAATAAACCCTATCAATCCTAGTCACAGAAATCATGGGATTTGTATAGCCGTCTGAATACTTCAGTGGGATATGCTAATAGAGATCGTGGGAAGCAATACTCGAGTTGTAACATCCCGATTTTGGGCTTAGTCGAAACAATGGTTTCGGGACCATAAATTCGATGAGGAAAATTTCATTTTTATTATATTTTTATGGTCTACGATTTCACGAAATGATTTCGTGAAAATTTCGTTTGAAAATTTTGACGTTTGGGCACTCAAAGTAAAAAGAACTAAATTGTAAAAAGTGCAAAAGTTGAGTTTTATATGTTAGAGGTGTCTAATTGTCATGAAATTTTAAATAGGAGGTCCTTAAATGACAATTAAACCATTGTATAACTTGTTGGACAAAAATGGCCTTGTTTGGGTAAAATTTGAAAGAATAGTAAAAACAACATTTTGGTCATTTAGGGGTAAAATGAATTAAAAGACAAATTTTAAACCCCAAATGTGTCCCTTTCTTCTTGCTACAGCAGAATTTACCAAGAACAACCATGGTTAGGGTTTGGCCAAGCTTCCAAGCTTAATAGTAAGTGATTCTGAGCTCCGTTTTTAATGTTCTATGTATTTTTGAAATCCCGGTAACATGATTTGCTAATTTCTACCATTATTTTGAGTTAGGATTTATGTTTAAAAATTTACCCATGAATGATATGCATGTATTTTGATGTTTAATGGAAGAATATGAAGCTTGAAATTGTGCTAAACAACTTTTGCTAAGCGATTTTACGTGAAAACGAGTAAAACGACATAATCGGTAAAAATACCTAATGTTCATAAGTACATGTTAGAGTGAGAATTTGATGTTGCCATAGAAGGGAAAAATGATCAGGATGTCATAAAACATAAGATAATAGGAAGAAGTTTAATTTCTGAACCTTGGGGCAAAAGTGCAAATATGCAAAAGTTTAGGGATTAAAATGAAAATTTTTAAAATATGATTTTTAGACCCATATGAATAGTGTGACTAATTAGTAGGCTAAATGTGATAGTATAGATCAAGGAAATTGAGATTTGGGCTTAAATCGGGAAATACAAGGTTATGGACTAGGATGGTAAATTGTCATTTCTGGATCCAAGGTAAGTTTGTACGTAAATAATTTATCGATTCTTTATATTTTATTATATTTTGTTATCATATGAAATGTGTCTGCCTATAGAATGATTATTTGTTGTAAATTGCAAATTGAAAAAGGACTATGAATAAATTGTAACATGTTGGAAAGTGAGGAATTTCCCAGTCGAGCCTTCGGAATAGAAACGATACGAATGATCTATTGTGAGGTCATGTGTGTAGTACTAAGTACAGGCTACTACGTGTACCGAATTATTGGCCGCATGTGTAGTACTAAGTGCAGGCTACTATGCGTACCCGATAACTTCGATCACGTGTGTAGTACTAAGTGCAGGCTACTACGTGTATCAGATGGTTAGGTCACGTGTGTAGTACTAAGTATAGGCTACTACATGTACCGGATAATTGGTCGCATGTGTAGTACTAAGTGCAGGCTACTATGCATACTAGATAGCTTTGGCTACAAGTGTGAAAATATGTGCAGCTAACTGAGTGTTAGTTATTATTCCGAAAAGTGTAACGGGAAAATCGATTAAGTAAAAATACATGTGAACATGATTATATGATGAATAAGTGCAGGTATATGTTTAAGAAAAATTTGAGCAATATGCTCGATATTTGAGTGAACTTCGATAAGACAAAATGGATTAAGTGAAATTATGTAAGAATGAATTTTAGTAGTAAAATAGTGTTGGACAGCAGCAGTTGTGTGACTTTGAAAATTCACCAAAAATTGTGTAAGTTTAATTAAATTTCAAATAAATTATGGACCTAAAGCTTAATGAGTCTATTTTTATATAAAAGAAACAGAGGGAGAAAAAGAGTTATATATTATGTGATATTTTAATTTTTGTGAGATAGTGTCAGAATGAATTTGAGATTCCCTGTTCTGACTTGGAACAATTGTTAAAATTAGTAGAAAAATAATTATGGGTTATAATTTATATGCTTAGAATCCTTAATGAGTCTACTTCAGGAGAAAGAGACGGGAACATTATCTGATTCTCGTACTATGAGATAAATAAATTTTAGTGAAGAAAGGTTGAAGTTGTCTAATAGAAAAACCGAGGAGACTTTGAATAATAAACTGTACTTATTGGAAACAACAAAAATTATGAAAATTTTATAGTGGAAATATATATGAGTCTAGTTTTTGGAAAAATTTACGGATCTTAATTTGGAGTTTTGTAACTCCATATATAAATGATTTAGTGACTGTAATGCAAGAAAGTAGCTTAACCAGAACATGTGTAAATGTACAATTGGGTTAGTTTTACTATGGAAAGCATGTTAGTAAATTGCTTATTATGTGAGCTTACTAAGTGTAGAGCTGACCCCCTCCTTTCTAGTTCTTTTAGTGTTGTCAGGTTAGCTTAGGGTTAGAGATTGTCGGAGGCAGCATCACACTATCAAGCCAACTCCTTGAGAGTATAAACACATATGTTAGAATTATCAAGTGAGTGGCATGTATAGGGACCTAGTTTTATAACATGTGTGTTATAGGATTCAAAGGCCTATATAAGGGATGATATGCATGTGTTTAAAATGTTTTAATTTTGGACAAAAATTTTGTGGCCCGATTTTGCATGTTGTAAATGTTCAAGTCCGATAACGCCTCAAACCCTGTCCCGGCGTTGGATACGGGTGAGGGGTGTTACACGAGTACTAAAGCTCAAGCTACTTCGGTATCAAGTGTCGATAGTGTGAGAAACAATAAACCTAAATGTCAATAGTATGAACAATGACATTTTGGAGATTGCTGGATGAGTAATAAAGCTTGTTTCAAATGTGGTTCATTAGATCACTTTATTCGAGATTGCCCTGAGTTAGCCGAGAAAGATAAATTTCAGAATGAAAGACTAAGCAACACAGCTACTAGAGGGAGACCACCTAGAAATACAGGAAATGTGACTAGTAGCAAAGGTGCGACAAAGAATTTGGCTGTGAGATCTAAGGCTAGAGCACTAGCCAGAGCTTATGCTATTAGCACTCATGAAGATGAGTCGTCACCAGATGTTATCACCTGTACATTTTCTCTTTATGACACTATGTAATTGCCTTGATTGATCCTGTATCGACTCATTCATATATCTGTATGAATTTAGTGTCTACTAATAGCTTGCCTGTTGAGTCTACAGAGTTTGTGATTAAAGTATCGAACCCCTTGGTCAAGTATGCCCTAGTTGATAAAGTTTACAAGAACTGTCCTTTAGTGACTCGAGGTTACTATTTTCTAGCAAATTTGATGCTTTTACCGTTTGATGAATTCAATGTGATTCTGGGTATGGATTGGTTGACTCTACGTGATGCTGTTGTGAATTGTAGACAAAAGACTATTGAATTGAAATGTCAAGCGGATTGTCTGTTGTGATTTCGTCGATGTTAGCTCAGAGATATGTCAGAAAAGGTTGTGATGCTTACCTTGCTTATGTACTGGATACAAAAGTATCTGAATTGAAGATTGAATCAGTACCAGTGGTATGTGAATATCCAGATGTGTTTCCAGAGGAGTTGCCTGAATTGCCACAGATCAGAGAATTTGAGTTTGCTATTGAATTAGTGTCGGGACATCACCGATATCGATAGCTCCATACAGAATTACTTCGAAAAAATTGAAAGAGTTGAAAGCTTAGTTGCAAGAGTTAACAGATAAAGGCTTGGCACGACCTAGTTTCTCACCTTGGGGTGCACCAGTGTTATTTGTAAAGAAGAAAGATGGGTCAATGAGATTGTGTATCGACTATCATTAGCTCAACAAAGTTACGATTATGAATAAGTATCCATTACCGAGAATTGATGATTTGTTTGATTAGTTAAAAGTAGAAAAAGTATTTTTGAAGATCGATCTGAGATCTGGCTATTATCAGTTGCGAGTTAAAAATTCAGATGTACCGAAGACTGCATTTAGAACAAGGTACAGGCATTATGAATTTCTTGTTATGCCTCTCAGATTAACTAATGCTCCTGCAGTTTTTATGGATTTGATGAATTGGATCTTTAGACCGTATTTAGATAGATTTGTTATTGTATTTATTGACGACATTCTAATTAATTCCTGAGATGAATTTGAGCATGTTGAACATTTGATAATTGTGCTACAAACATTGAGAGACAAGCAACTGTTTGCTAAATTTAGCAAATGTGAGTTTTTGGCTCTGAGAGGTTAGGTTTTTGGGACATATTGTTTCGACGGAAGGTATACGAGTTGATCTGAGTAAGATTTCTGCAGTTGTTGACTGGAAACCACTAAGAAATGTGTCAGAAGTTCGAAGCTTTCTGGGATTAGCTGGCTATTACCAGTATTTTGTTAAAGGATTCTCAATGATTGCTACACCAATGACAAGATTGCTATACAAAGATGTGAAATTTGAGTGGTCCGAGAAATGTTAACAGAGTTTTGAATAGTTGAAAGCATTGTTAACTGAAGCACCAGTTTTGGTTCAACCTGAGTCGGGTAAAGAGTTTGTGATTTTCAGCAATGCATCATTGACCGGTTTGGGTTGTGTTTTGATGTAAGGGGGTAAAGTGACAACTTATGCCTCTAGACAGTTGAAACCACATGAAAGGAATTATCTGACGCACGATTTAGAGTTTGCCGCTATTGTTTTTGCATTAAAGATTTGGCGACACCATTTATACGGTGAAAAGTGTCATATCTTTACTGATCATAAAAGCTTGGAGTATATAATGACTCAGAAAGATTTGAATTTGCAACAACGAAGATGACTCGAGTTGCTGAAAGATTATGAGTTAGTGATTCATTATCATCCGAGGAAAGCAAATGTAGTTGTGGATGCTCTGAGTAGAAAATCTTTGTTTGCTTTGTGAGCGATGAATACACAATTAACTTTGTCTGATGATGGTATGATTTTGGCTGAATTAAAAGCTAAACTGTTATTTCTTCAGCAAATTTGTGAAGCTCAAAAGTGTGATAATGAATTGCAAGCTAAAAGAGTGCTATGCAAGTCGACTAGTGATTCAGACTATCAAATCAGATCCGATGATTGTTTAATGTTCCGAGGTAGAATTTACGTACCAAAGAATTTCGAGCTTATTCAGAAAATGCTATACGAAGCACATAGTGGTTGTTTATCTGTTCACCTGGGAAGTACTAAAATGTACAATGATTTGAAATAGTTGTTTTCGTGGCTGGGCATGAAATGAGACATTTCAGAGTTTGTGTCGAGATGCTTAGTATGTCAACAAGTTAAAGCCGAACATCAAGTGCCTTCAGGACTACTACATCCTGTGATGATTCTAGAGTGGAAATGGGATAGAGTTACAATGGATTTTGTATTGGGATTACCCATGTCTCCAAAAAAGAGAGATGTTGTTTGGGTTGTCGTTGATCAACTGGCGAGGTCTGTACATTTCATTTCAGTATGTACATACTATTCGCTTGATAAATTGGCTGAGTTGTATATCTCTAAGATCGTTAGATTGCACGGGGTGCCAGTTCTATTATTTCAGATAGAGACCCGAGATTTACATCACTATTTTAGAAGAAATTGCTAGAAGCTTTAGGTACGCGGTTGCATTTTAGTACTACTTTTCATCAGCAAACAGACGGTCAATCTGAGAGAGTAATTCAAATTCTCGAAGATATGCTTCGTTGTTGTGTTTTGAGTTTGAAGGCAACTGAGAGAAATATTTACCATTGGTTGAATTTGAGTATAACAACAGTTCTTAATCGAGCATAAAGATGGCACTGTATGAAGCATTATGTGGTCATAAATGTCGAGCTCCGTTGTACTAAACCAAGCTTAGCGAGAAAAAGATTCATGGGATTGATTTGATTAGAGAGACTGAAGATAAAGTAAAAATAATTCACAACAGTTTAAAAGTAGCTTCTGATCGACAGATATCATACGCAGGTTTGAAATGTAAAGACATTAAATTTCAAGTTAGCAACAAAGTATTTTTGAAAGTATCTCCGTGGAAAAAGATTCTTTTTGGTCGCAAAAGAAAATTGAGTCTGCGATTCATTGGACTGTATGAGATTATTGAAAGAATTGGGCCAGTGGCATATCAGCTAGCTTTACCGTCAAAATTAGAAAAGATTCACAATATATTTCATGTGTCTATGTTACGATGGTATCGATCAAATCCATTGCATGTAATTTCTCCGGTAGAGATTGAAATTCAACCTGATATGACGTACAACGAAGAGTTGATTGTAATTTTTGCTTGAGAAGTGAAAGAGTTGAGAAATAAGAGCATAGCTTTAGTGAACGTACTTTGGCAACAGCACGGTGTCGAAGAAGCCACGTGGGAACCCGAGAAAGCTATGAGAAAACAGCACCCTAACTTCTTTTCTGGTAAGATTTTCGGGAACGAAAATTCCTTGGGGGGAGAATTGTAATGTAACATCCTGACTTTCGGATTTATTCGCGGTTTTCAATATTTTGTAAAGATTTTAAAATTTTTTATTTGGATGTGAAATTAATATTTTGAGTAGGCAAATGGGCTTATAGAAGGCCCATGTGTTGGCCAAAACCCGGTTGAATTTTTGAATTTTTGGACTTAGGAGTTAGGGGTTCTGGCTAGATGGCCCTTGTATAGAGTTATGGGTAAATTGCATCACAAAAAGAGCCTTAGTAAAGTGGCAAGGGTGACGCCACTAGGCTCCTAAAAAGGTGGCGTGTGGAGCATTGGGGAAGGCATGGGATCGATTCCCTGTGTTGACAAATAGATGCATTTATTTTTAAGTGCAGGAGGGGTAGTGTTGGAGTCCAGGTGGAGTCTGCTAAAGGAGAGTTTGAATCTGTCCAAACGCTTGGATTAAGGAGTGATAAGGGGAGAGATTTAAGGGATTTGGAGAGAGCCTAAGAGTTGGCCGAATTAGGGGAATTAGAAAGCGGATTTCGGCAGAGGGGTATTAGGTTAGTATTTTGGCACTTAGGGTATTGGGTGGTGCCGTTTTCTTCTGCTTAAACACCTTAGGGTTGTTCTTTTCTCTCTTTTTCCTCTCTATCCAAAACCACCATTCTCTTTGTTCTTCTTTTTTCTTCATTTTTCTTCTTCAAAACCGTTCATCAAACCTGCTGTTCATCAACACTTGTGCCGAAACCACAAAAGCCGAAACCTCGAAAAATACATTAGTTGTGCCGATTTCTTCCAAGCCAAATCCTTCGATATTTTTGTGCCTAATAAACAACAATCATCTTTTCTAAACCCTAGATACCTGTCGGCAATTCTACATCAAGGTTATAGCCCCACATTGTCATCTCCTTCATCACCCAAAAGCCGAAAAACCATAAATTTAGGGGCTTATAGCCGAAACTTCAAAACTCCGGGAGTCGAGTTCTACTGTCGTTTGAAAGATAAAGCGCACTGCATTGCGTGGAGATCAAAAAGGAGTAAGGGTAAGTGTTCATCATCTCGGATCTGGTCCTATTTTACAAAGTTAGGAAAAGCCAAGTCCCTAAAATCTAGGGAGGTGTCGATTTGGGCATGTGGCTCTAAGGGTTTTTAAGCGGCGTTTTACATCAATGATTAGTGTCTTCTTAAGTGTTGGATTGAAGGCGTGGGTTGTTGGAGCAATCGAATTCGGAGCTAGCTATCGATTTTGGCAAAAAGGTAAGGTTTCAAAGGCTTTTAGGGACATGGTTTGAGCATGGATGAGTAAGTTTTGGGGTTTAGTGATTATGGTTTGTAAATAAGAACTATGCTAATCAATTGTAGGACATCGGAAGAGATCTCAGTAGCAGTCGTCGCGAATCAGGTGTGTACCGAACACCCTTTCTTAGTTCAATTCGACAAAAGTCGAAATGCTAAAATTTTGGCATTTCATGGGCTTGTGAGTATGCGAATGCTCTCAAGACGTAGAGTAATTGTTAGATCTAGCACCGCAAGGTGGTAAGTAAGTTTGCGTGACGTCTTAACGTACTTCAGAAAAAGAGGGCCTCGATGGGCCAAAATTGGGCCCAATGGGCTTACGGACCAATATGGGTAAGAGATGGGCAAATTAGCCTGTTAGTTAGATGGTGGAACCAAACTGCATAAAACTGTTGAAAATTGCTGAAGTAGCTTGTGTAGTTGCTAAGTTACGAGAATTACCCCTAAGGAGTAAAATTACCGATATACCCCTAGGGTTTAAATTGGCTAAACCGCATGATTGATTAATCTTGTATTTTACATGATATGCTTTTATTAATATCATTGCATGGGATTGGGGTATTGATAGAGGAAGTATTGAAAGTGGTTCATCCACGATTGGAGGCTTTGCCTCAACTTATCGATATTTGAGTGCGTTCTTTTAAGCTGTGGAGTGTAGAAATTTGGGTGGGTTGAGATATTCCCCACATGGAGTGTAGGGGTGGTACGCAGGCGATGTAACGGTTGGTGGGTTGAGTAGTCTCCTAGATGGGTTTGCATGCATTACTACTATTGTTACCTATGTTGCTGAACTGGGCCTATGGGCCACACTGTTATGTAAAAAGGGGCTAAGGCCTTGCTACTGTATTCTGAAAAGGGCTTCGGTCCACTGTGTACTGTGATCTGAATAGGGCTTAGGCCCAATAGGCTCAAGCTAATTTGGGCTTTGGATGGGTTTCTGTATACACTGAGTTTTCCCAAACTCACCCCTTTTTCTTCCATCCTTGTAGGTGAACCCTAGTTGGTGGACTTGGAGCTAGGCGGGATTCGGAGTGGCCACACGTTTTCTGCAAATTCGTTTTCTTCTGGTGAACTAGATTTTCCCATATTTTCGTTTATGGTTTTGGGTTTTTAAATGTAATAAGGCCGCTTAATTATTTTTATGGTTTGGTTTGTTTCTTTATTATTTAATTCTATTATGATAAAACTGAACTATGATAACTAACGATATGGATTAGCTCTAGGACGCGTTTTCAAAAACATTAAGTGATTTCAAAATAACACGAATACAAGTAAGACATCTGCTAAGCCAACGTTTTCAACCTTAATCATTTTCTTAAGATGGACATAACCTAACGGTTTTCTCAAAATTTTATGAGATGTTAGAGTGTGGCAATGGCAGTGTGCATGTCTAGGATTGGATCCGAAGTGAGCTTGGTACTTAAGCAGTCCGACGGACTCACCTCCTCTTCTTCCTGGTTTCCTACCTGGTGCACAGCTTCCATTCACTTTAACCTACTTTTAAAAGTGTCTTTTACAACACCAACTAAGTTTTCCAAACTAAGTAATACGGAATGTTTTGAACGCTTCGATGTGGCGCATCAGATCCGGTCATAACGTCTAGGCCGGGTTTGGGGTGTTACATGTAAAAGGCCATTTTTAATAAAATCAGAACAATGGTTTTGAGACCAAAAATCTGAGGATAATATAATTATTTTATTATTATTTTAATGTCTACAACATGATAGAGTGATTGTGTGAAAATTTTGTTAAGAAATTTTATCGTTTGAATGGTCAATTTGATAAAAAGGATTAAATCACATAAAGTGTAAAACTTGTGTTCTATTAGCTAAAGGTGTCTAATAGCTATGAAATATTAAAGTGAAGGTCCTTATGTGGTAATTAGACCATTTTTAATGTTAGTGGACATTTATGGACATATATTAAGTGATTTTAATGAATAATATTAAAGGTTAAAAGAGTAAATTATTAAATAACTTAATAAAAATAATAGAAACATAAAATCATCTTTAATTTCTATCATCTTCCACCAATATTTTGAGCTAGGGAACTCCATTGAAGGAGCCTAAGCATTTGGCCATTCAAGTTCTTTTCATGGTATGATTTTTGACTCGGTTTTTAATGACTTCTATGTTGTTGAGATCGTTGCAGCTTAATCTAGCTATCACAGGTACTAATTTGCAAAACAGTTAAAGGTTTAGGATTTTTCCATTAATGAATATAGGTGTATTTTGATGTTTGATGATAGAAAATGTATACTTGTTGTTGGATAAACAACATTTGTTAAGTGATTTTTGATAAAATTGTCAAATAGGGATTTAATTGAGAAATATTAAAATTTTGTTGTTAAATTGTGAAATAAATGAAAAATATGGGCTCCTAGAGACTTAATTGAAATTTGGCTAGCATGGGTATAGGTTGAATTGCTTGAATTTGTATTTTTATGAGATAAGGACTAAATTGTAAAAATGTTGAAATATTTGGGGCAAAAATGTAAAGTTTCCTTAATGTGTATTTTGGACTAAATTGAATAGAGTGATAATTAAATAAGTTAATTTTGATTACATTTAAATAATAAAAAGCGAAATTCAGATTTAGATCGGGGGAAAAATAAAGTATCGGACTAATCGACTTATTTCGTCATTTTTGCAATCAAGGTAAGTTCGCATGTTAATAAGCATTATTATAATTGTGTTTTAAATGCTTTAATATTGAACATATTGTGTATTCGATATTGCGGATATGTTCTACGATGATTCGACAATGAGAAATCCTGATTGAACCTTAGGAATAGATTAGGATACAAATGACATGTCATTAGGGATTATGTGATTTGGGTGCTGGTCTGTACATCCTACTGGTGGCTGAGTTATCCGGCATGTGTTACCGATACTCGTCAGCTTGTTTGAGCATCACTGTGTAGTTTTATAATGACCGTCAGCTTGTGTGAGCAGACCCGTTGATATCTCGAGAATGAGCATTATATGTGTTATGAGATTGAGTTATCTTCAGCTATATATGTGGCACTTAGGGTGAGAGATTCCTGAGTATCCAATAGTATTCCAGATGGTTCAATGGGTATATCAGAGATGTGGTTCAATATGAATTTGATGCGAGATGGTACAAGTATGTATATGAATTGTATAAGCATTGAAATGAGGAAATTTATGAAATACATAATTAACTTGGTGAATGAAATGTGGTAGGTTGGTGAATCATTATGAGATATGTTATGTTTTGTTTATATTGCTTAAATTGTGCATATATGGTAAGTTGAGTTATACTTTTGTACAAATTTACTATGCTTTATAGCTTACATTGTTTATTTTTCCGTGTTTTATAGTGAAATCAAAGCTAGCTCGGATTCGGGAATCGTCAGTGACCTCATCACACTATCAAGCTATCACTTTGGTACTTTTGAATCAATGTTTTTGGGATATATGACATGTATAGGAGCTTTGGTTATTTTGGTATATATTTTGGTAATGAATTTAGCAATTTGGATTGACTTGTAAATGTTTAGTGCTTGATTTTGTATATAGCCATGAGAGCTGGTTTATTTTGGTTGATTTTGTTGTGTATATATATATGCAAATGGCCTTTGTCTTGTGTTGATAATTTCTGTGAAAATGATTGTGGTTAATGGTTGGTAGTTGAGAATTGGTATGCTTATGAGTTTAGGCAAAATGATGCATAATTCGAAGTGTCCACATTGATGATTTGTGAAAGTGAGGTTTGGTATGAAATTGAATGGCATATTACGGTATTTATATACCTTGTATATGTTGCTATTGAAATGGCATGAATTAAGCTTACTTGAGTTGGATGAATGCCTATTTATGTCATATTTGGTGCCATTTGGTTTGGTGTAAGTGTATGCAAAATTGGGTGGCAATATGGCTTGGTAAATAGCCTATTTTTGTCTACACGGGCAGAGACACGGGTGTGTGTCTCAGCCATGTGTGACACACGATCAAGTTACACAGCCGTGTGTCCCCTAGTGTTGAATTAGAAATCAAATTAGTATGCCCCACACGGCCCAGCACACGGGCATGTGACTTGGTCGTGTGGCATAAGTCAGTATACCTTACAGGTTTGGGATGACTTAGCACGTGGCTTGGCACACAGTTGTGTATGGCTATTTCGAAGGGCACACGGGTTAGACACACGGACGTGTGGTTGGCCGTGTGACCCAAGTTAGAGAGTTACATGGGGTGGGACACTGGCTGGGACAAGACCATAAAAAAACACGGTTTCAGATTGTCACATGGGATGGCCACACGCTCATGTGAATACTGTAGATATGGTATGCCAGATTGTTATACAATCATATTGTATTATATGGCCCAGTCGCACGGCCATATGACTCAATGATATATGGTCTCAACCTTTCACAAAACCTAGCCACATGACTATGCAGCCCCTATTTTACATTTTTATCTTTCTTTTGTGAAATGTTTCAATTCAATCTTTGATTGATTTTGGAGCTTTCGTAAGCTCAATTTAAGCCCGATCTTGTATGCAAAACATATTTTGTTTGAATGTATTATTTAAAATTTCATGTTCATTTTTTGTTAATTATTGTAGCATCTCGTAACCTTATTCCGGCGGAAGAGACGGATGAGAGGTGTTACAGGCATGGGGGGTCACTACTATAAGTGGGTTTCTTATCGGGTTCTTGAAGTAGTTGATATCGCTTCGATGGTTGGTACAGAGCGTTGGGTCTAGGTTGATTCAAGTTGGGTACTCCTTGGTTGGTGGGTCCCCCATGGCTCCCTCCCCACCTAAGATTGGGGTGATCTCACCCCCAGGTTATAAGTGTTAGAGTACGGGTTGTATCCTCTATTCCTTAAGTAGTTCACCTCCATGAGAGTGTTTTCATTATGGCTCCCCCAGTTTGTTCCTTCATGATTGTGCCTTACATGTGCATTAGTTAGAAGGGGCTAGTTTGGAATTGGTGATCGAACCAAACTAACTTCGAGGTTCTTAAGCCTCTCGAACATTTGTTGAAACCTATCCTCATTACCGATCGTATTCACGGGCGGCTAGTTAGTTTGGTATGTGAATCACTCAATCGGTAACATATAAGAGTTCATCGCCATATCTACAATTAATTGGCACCCTTCAGCATAGGTTTTCAACATGAATGCCTCCAAGGATGCTCCATCGAGGCTTGATTGTAAGTTCCCGTCAAGTCTACGATAAAAGGTTTGCAATTATAATCATTCTTGTAAGCCATGATAGGGACACTTACGTAGGATTAATTTGAAACCCTCCCATGCTTCATAGAATGACTCTCCTTCGAGCTGGTGAAAATTCTTGATATCCATCCACGTCTTCATTGTCTAAAGGTATCACACAAGGTTAATAAAAGCTTAATGTGTTGGTTAGGATCCTCGCTCATTGATCCCAAGAATTGAAGATTCCCTTGTATCATCTAGATCATTGTCAATTTGATCTTGAAATCATTAGCATTAATCGCTAGACAATTAATGCTTCCTTGAACTTCCTCCAAATTAGGCATCGCATAATCTCGCAACGTGCTTTGCTCCATCGGTGCTTGGCATAGTGGTGGTGGTTGGTCTTCTACTTTTAGAATGTCAATCTACGGATTGGCAATTGGTAGGTCTCTCGGTGGAGGTTAGGCTATTACATGTGTCAAAATTCTTTTTGATTTCGATTCTAGTTTGAATGGTACGATCCCATTACCAATTTGAGTCATACACTACTCTCTGCAAGCAAAAAGAATTGACACAAATCAAAAAATATTTTCCAAACAAAATTAAAAACACAAGAGAAAAGAAATGCCATATCTATAAACTTAGTTTGGGTCAACTATCTCTTTAGAAAGCATACACATAACCATAAATCACTTAATCATGCACAACTCCTTGGCAATGGCGCTACAACTTAATCGTGCCTTGACGTGCGCGCACCGAGATTGAGAATCAACACAAATAGAAATCTAATCTATATGGTATCTGCAAGTGTGACAGGTCAGTTGTAATATTTATATTGCTCAATGGAATACAGAGTATTCCAAAGACCGAACCCATAGGAGTCGGCGATTAATTGATTTATAAACTATGGTCATACAATTAAAGGAGTCTAACTAACTATTCACTAAGTATTATATTACGACTGACCATACAATATTTCAATTACACAAATTAATTACTTAGGAGTATAAGAGGACTAAATTGTAAATTACGCAAAGCATGAAACTAACAAATACGATAGTAGACAATGGTTGGATGATTTCCATGTAACATCTCGAAATAGGGCGTAGTCAGAATAGTGGTTTCAGGACAACAAATCCGACATCAAAATATTTATTTTATGATTATTATGAGGCCTAAAATATGAATAATGCATGTGTTAAAATTTCACGAAGAAATTTCAAGTATAAGATGTCTTTGATATTAGCTACTAAATTGAATAAATTGCAAAACTTGTATTCTAGAAGCAATTTGTATGAAATTGCTATAGATTATGAATTAGAAGGTCTTAGAGATCAATTTTCCCAAGTTCTAAATTTTTGGACAAAAATGGGCTTGTATGGATGAAATTTTAAAGAAAGGGCATGAGGGCATTTTGGTCATTAGGCATTTTAATGAAATAAAAAGGGAAAAATAAAGCAAAAATATGCTCATCTTCTTCCCATAGCTGCCGAAATTTGGAGGAGACCATAGCTAGGGTTTCTTCAATTTTCTTTTTTGATAGAAAAAGACCCGAAGGTCAACCTCAATTTATTGCATCTCTCAAAATAATATCATGGATTTCCAAAGGATAATCCACGTCAAAATCCGTACTACAATTCTGAGCAATAGCACATTTACAAAGGTAATCAGCCGCATTATTACAATAGTGTGGGGCCCAAACAAAATTAAAGCAAACACATGGATCCAATATTTTAATATTTTCCCTGATGCAGTGGCCCATGGTTGAAAAGTCAACCTTCATCCTATTTAGCCGATTCACCAGGCTTACGCAATCAGACTCAAACTCTAGCTTACACCAGTTTTTTGTCCGTGCAAAATTCAAGCTTTCTTCCAGCACATAAAACTCGGCCCACTCGGCGTGGACGTTCTTCTCCAACACGCCCGCTCGACCGCCAAGGACAAAACCATCGTGGTCCCTAGCCACAAGCCCAAAACTCATCTTTCTTCCCATCGTACTAGCGTTAAAATTTATCTTAATCACTCTCAGACTCAGCTTTTCCCACCCTTTTTCCATAGTCGGCTTAGAAATCATCGGTTTTTCCAGGAAGTTAAAAATACGAAATTCACGGCTTAACCCAGCAACCCTTTCCCAAGTCATTCTGGCCTCCTCCTCAACATCCCAAAAAACTTTATTGTTACGGCTGTTCCAAATATTCCAAAGCACCATTATGAAATCAGAAAAAGCCTTCTTGTCCAACGCACAAGCCACATCCTCAAGCCAGTCCACACACCGACCGTAGTAGCCCTCCAACAAGTTATTATTTAGCCCTCCATAAGCCAGCACCGCTCTAGCCTTAGGACAGTCTTTCATAGCATGAATCAGAGTCTCCATAACAGTCCCACACCTTGGACAATTGCTATTAAACTCCCTTCTAATGCTGGATATATTCTCGTATGTAGTCAGAATGTCGTGTCCCAAACGCCAACAAAAAATCATAATCTTAGGAAGAGTCTGTAATTTCCACGTGAGCTTCCAAAAAACCCGATGAGGGCCAAACCCTACATGCCTCAACGTCAGCCAAGAATAAGTAGACTTAGTCAAGTAAGAGCCAAAGGGGTTATGGAACCAGATCCGAGAGTCTTCAGGGCCATTATGAATAATGGGGATTTTACAAATTTGGTACCCCAAGTCTTTACCATAGATCGCAATTACCCGTCCCTCGTTCCAGTCATCTTTCTTACTGTTCAGCAAGTCGCACACTTTTTCCTCTTGGACCTCCCTCCTGTTCAGTCCAATCGAGTCACCCGAAAGGCCTTCAAAACCCCACCTGTCGTGCCAAATATCAATCCTGCTTCCCTTACCGACATTCTAGCCTAAGCCCTCGTACAGTAAACTAGCCGCTTTTGTAATGCTTTGCCAAGTAAAAGATGGCTTGTCAATCCGCTTCTGAAGCGTTTACACATCACAGCTTCTGAAGAAATGCATTCTCACACGTACCGGCTAAGCCTCACAAATTTTCGTTCATAGTCGGTAACCGACATGGAACCTTGTTTAAGTTCGAGAAATTCCTTCCGTTTTTGATCCATAAATCTCGATCGATATACTTTTTCCAAACTCGGTTTGGAAAAACTCCCAAGTTACTTGCTCGGGCACAATGAAGTCGAGTACTCCACCAATAGTAGGCGGACTCACGTAGCAAGGAGATAGTACACTTTAGGCATTCATCGTGTACAAGATAGCTCATCGAGTGCGGATCGTGTTGTCCAACCAAAATTCAGCTTGCTCGGCATCGTTGCTATCGTAGCTTTAAATTCAGAGCCCCATGTTTTCGGATTACGCCCATCGGGGCTTATTCGACCTTATTTGGTCGGCCATCAAGGCATTGTAGGTGCGGGGTCGTATTAGTCGGGAATGGAGGTTGTGGAACAGTAGTGTTAGTTCGAATGTATTGGTTGAACCAATCATTCATCACGCTATAAAAGGCTTGCCTAGCCTCATCATTCGGATTGCTAGCAATAGGTTGAGAGTCCGCCGAGCTGTCCCTTGTCTTGGGAGCAGCGCTACACTCTCAAGATCATCACTACCGCTTCGGTCGGGATCGGGATCCATTACTATAAATAAACACATATTCAAACGTCAGAAATTACCACACTATCAAATAATCACATAAAATGACATGTATAGCTAGACCCAAATGTATTACGGTAGTCCTAGAATCGACTAAACCGTAGCTCTGATACCAATAAAATTGTAACACCCCGTACCCGAGTCCGTTACCGGAATCGAACACAAGGTGAACACAGACTTAACTATTTTCACAGTCCATTTAGAATTTTCCAGACAAGCTGGTTACTGCATAACTGTCGCCTTAAAAATCATATCTTGAGTTTCAAAGCTCGAAAATTAGTTTCGTAATTGTTCCCTGAAACTAGACTCATATTTCCATCTACAAATTTTTTTCTAGAATTTTTGGTTGAGCCAATTAGTACAGTTTATTAGTTAAAGTCTCCCCTATCCCAGGGTTTGACTACACTGACCTTTGTGCGTTACGAATTGAATATCTCCTTGTACAGGGCTTTAATACTGATGTTGTTTGTTTCTGTAGAAACTAAACTCAGAGAGGAATCTATAAATATATGGCATGACTACTAATTATCTCTGGTTAATTTACAATGAATTTCCAAAGTCAGAACAGGGGATCCAGAAACCGTTCTGGCCCTGTTTCACGAGAACTTTAATATCTCTTAACATGTAACTCCTATGACCGTTTCGTTTCTTCCATATGAAAGTAGACTCATCAAGGTTAATTTACATAATTTATTCACTATTTAATACCATTCATAATATTTTTAGTGATTTTTCACATCCACATCACTACTGCAGTCAGCATCTGTCTTTAAGGTAGGCTTTACCTATTTCATGATTTCCATGATTCAATTGCCCCTTTTTGCATACATAGCACAAAGTGTGATCATGATTAACCATTCCAATGGCTAATCGTTTCAAAAAATTCCATACCTCATAATGATCAACATACAAACGATTATAGTACTATACTAAAAGCATTATACAAGCCATTTTCGCATGGCTATCCAAGTTTACACAAACCGAAAGGTACATGACCTTCAACAAAAGGGTAGTCCTATACATGCCATTTCAAAGTTCAACCAAAATTATACCAAAATGGAGGCTTTGACGGTGTGGATGACTTCGACTTCAATGATCCCGAATCCGATAGCTAACGAGCAAAATCTATAAAACAGAGAAACAGAGAAAGCGGAGTAAGCAATTTATGCTTAGTAAGTTTGAGCAAGAAATTCAACACAACAAAAGCATAGCATTCATAAAGCTAACGGATAGTTTCATATGCACAAATTCTCAATATCATACTCATTTCACATTCCAACCCCTATGTTCATACATAAGGGATCACCTTAGTCAAATACCGAAACTCATTACTCGATCGAGCGAATATTATTCAAGGAATCAACTAATTCAAGCTCATATGAACATACCTCATTGCTGGAATTTTTCAAGCGTATTAACTGAAATTTTACAGCAAGATCGCTTATTCTCGAATCACGCACCTTCAAATTTAACCGGATATAATGACTCGCTCAAATGCCTTCGGACGAAGCCGGTTATAGTGACTCGTACAATTGCCTTGGTCTTAACCTGATTTGGTAACTTGCACAAATGCCTTGGTCTTAGCCCGGATATAACAACTCATACGAATGCCTTGGTCTTAGCCCGAATATAATTACTAGCACAATTGCCTTGGGACTTAGCCGGATATCATTCCAATGTTCATTTACACATATATCAATATTCACGACACATCCATAATTCATTTTCGTTACTAAGGCTCAAACACAAAAATATTTATCAAACCTTTACAATTTCGGCTCAATAGCCACACACACAAGGAGCATGATTTCAATATAATTCAAGTAGGGTCATTACTCGAAGACTTACCTAGGATGTCGTCGAACGATTTCAATGGCTATTCGACCACTTTTTCCTTCCCTTTGTCGGAGCTAGTTCCCCTTTGCTCTTGAGCTTAATTTAACAAATAAATCGATTTAATCATTTGAGCATCGAAAGAGGAATTTAAGGTACTTAGTCAATATATATACTCATTAGGCATTAAAGTCGCATATGTACGAAATCATGAATCGAACTCAACACATTAGTTAATATTCCTCTTAGCCGAATTTTCTAAGCCAAGAATAGGCATCAATATGCTTGCCTCTAACCGAATGCATGCACACCAATTTCCCTTCATGTGGCCGAATATGCATGTCCATGTTGAGGCCAATTATACACTTAATACCACACAAAAACAGCATACATTTTACTAACTAACGCATTACATATCGTAGCTCAATACACATCTCTCATTTACTTCATAACCGAAACATCATCACAAGCAAATATACACTTGAAATAGTATATATGTCATACCAATACATCATGTGCAAACATATATTCATGTAGGTGCAAGGGCCGATTCTCAAGTGGCTTATATCTAAATATATACACATATCCAAAGCTTAAATCTTACTTACCATGCAACATGCATGAATCATACTTATGGATATACCATGGCGAATACACCACAACACCATACCGTTTCAATTTGGTCATGGTTAAACAAAGAACTTAGTATCTCATTCAAAGATGCTAAAAGAAAATCTAAGAGTCCTCAACCCCCCCATCACATGTATCATTATCAAGCTTGATATTTAGCATGCAATGGCATTAACACCACATCCACCTTGGCCGAATGTCATTCCCATGACATAGCAAGGATTTGAACCATGGGCTAACAAGAACATCAAGCTAGCAACTAAAAACATGCATGAATCTCATGGCACAACCTCAAACATACCTTAATCTTGATGCAAGTATAGCCAAACCTCTTCCTAATCCTCTTCCAAACCAAACATGAAGCAAAATTCCTTCCTTCCTCTAGTATTTTCAGTCAAGAGAGAAAAAATGGATGAGCAAAAATTTTTTTTCTTTTCTTTTCTTCCATGCACGGCAATGGGGGGGTTCACTCACACACACATTTTTTTCTTTCTTTATTACCCATACTTATTTGTTTATTGTTTCTCCCTAATGCACCAACAAAACATGTTTCATGACATGTTTAGCCCATACTCCCTTGTCATGGCCGGCCATCACTTGTAAAAAGAGGGGTATTTGACATGCAAGGCCATTGTTTTGCATGCATGCTTTAATTAGTCATCACACATTCCTCCATCATACTTTCAAAGTTTTCTACTAGGTCCTTTCTAGTGAAATTCACATTTATAACTCTAAATTAAAGCATCAAAAATGTCACACATGAGTTAACACATATTATAGGCAATAAAATAAATATTAAATTATTTTTATGCCTCAATTTTGTGGTCCCGAAACCACATTCTGACTAGGGTCGTTTTAAGGCTGTCACATAGACTGGTAATCCCGACATCACCTTATGAGTTCATATAATGGGGGATTTAGCCTGGACTGGTAATCTTGCCATGTGATGTGATGTTCGCGGGAGTGCATAGATGGAATAATCATTCGTATGAATTGACAGATATTGGGTATTCCGTCGAGGTTTCCTAGAAACTCAATGAGATTAACATGGGATATACATATATGAATGAAATGTTGAATGATGAGCTCATCTAGTTAAATTACATAATACATGATTATATGACTAACTCATTGATTGAGTGCATGTGATAGCAAATCATTTCATAATGGATGATTTCATGAAATAGGTATGGATGTTTGCTAATTACTCGGTAAGTTTACTTTCCGGTTATTCGAGCTTACTAAGCATGAAAATGCTTAGCCCTCTCTTTTTCCCTGTCTCACAAAGCTTAAAGACTCATAAGGATTGGAAGACAATTGGGGAGTGAACACACTATCAACTAAACAAGCTTTGGTTTAAAGACTCAGTTTATTTTGTTTAATGGCATGTATAGTATTTTTAAGTTTTTTATTATATATGTCATTTGATTTGCCCAATAAAGGCATGAAAAAATATGTTTATCTCTTTGTATATGGCCATGAAAATTGGCTTAATTTAAGTAGGCTATAACCTACGATTTTATGCATGGTTTTAATTACGATGGATGGGTTACTATCAATTGGAAATGAATCACATGAATGAGCCAATTTCAGATGAATTAAAGTAATATGCGAACCCATAACACTAAATAGGACATAAGCATTTATGTATGAAACCAATGATATGAGGTTTCCATACAACTATTTTCATTAATATTATTTACAAGTATATAATCATGCTTTTTCTCAAACTTGGTAACCATTAGGCACAAGTAGTAGAAAGGGGTGACTAAGGGCTTGGAAAATAGCCTAATAAAGTTCACATGGTTGGACACACGGGCGTGTGTCTAGACCATGTGTGACACACGGTTCCCTCCCATGGACGTGTGCTATGGTCGTGTGTCTTCTGCACTTAAAATTTTAGCTCAAAGTTGTACATGAGTAGGCCACACGGGCGTGCGCCATGGCTGTGTTAAAATGACAGTGTTGTCTATAGGTAGCCAGCACGGGCGTGTTCCATGGCCGTGTTGATAAGTCAGTGTTGCCCACGATTGAAGGGCATGGGCGTGCCCCAAGATACACGGGTGTGTGAGTCCACACGGCCCACCTACATGGGCATGTGTTCCTTTATGTTAAGGAAAATTTTTTTAGGAGCCCAAGGTAAATCGAACGTGCCCGTATTTGTCCCGCATTGCCTTCTGATATGTTATAGGTCTCGAAGGCCTATACAAGGGACGAGATATTCATGATTGAAAAGTTTTAAATTCAAATGAAATTTTGTGACCTGAGTTGGTATACTGAAAGTGTAATGTTTTGGTAATGCCTCGAGCCCTGTCCCGGTGTTGGATACGGGTTAGGGGTGTTACATTCCATGTGGTTGGTTAACCTTTAGATTAGGGACCTAATTTACTATTACTCCTAAATTGATTTGATTTTACCTCTCAACCTTAGTTTTACCAACTTAGATAAATTAGTTCAATTTATCCCTCAATCTCACCAAACTAACTCGAGACTATCAAGTTGGTGCCCGATAAGATCTCATCTCAGTCTCACTTATCTTAATTTTCCCTTCAGGCTGTCAATCCTAAGTTTTGAAGTCTATTTGATTTAGTCCAAATTTTGCGATTTAGTTCTCAGACCCAAAAATAAACTACCCAACATTTCCATCAACCAACCACCTAGGATTTAGCCTCTCAAACTCATATCTAAGCTAATTAACAACAAGCAATCAAGAAAAAAAATGACATTAACTTGAGTCAAAAGCAAATCAATAAAAGAAGAAAGCTTTTTTACAAAAGCTTAGAGAACACAACAATGGAAGCAAGATAAATAAAGTTTTTTTACAAAAGCATGGAGAACACAACAATGGAAGCAAGATAAATAAATTAAAACACCAAAGATAAGATTTTTACTAAATTAAATGAAACAAAGATGAGCTACATTAAACTATGGATTAAAGTGCAATACAATGAAAGGTTAAGGTACTAAAGAGCAATTAACAGCAAGCTATAGTGTTAACTAATTAACTGACTAATTAACTAAATAAAAATTAAAAAAAGCATAAAACTTCAAAGAAAATGAAAAAAACAATTAAACCCTAAGCTAAAAAGATGATAAAAGATGAAAAGTGATGTCTACCCTTTTTCTCTTAACTTAAAGAAGGCTTTTTGGTATGATTACAACCCAAAATTATGTCCAAAATGCCCCTTAGTGTATATTTTCTGTATTGATGTTGGGGTTGAACAAGGACTACGCTTGTAGTAATTTTTTTGTCTCTTTTCGTTACGAGTACCACGATACCCGTGGTCTACTTTGCGATACTCATGTCATTTTTAACATGAGGGATCCTTGGGGAGTTGGGTATCGTGATATCACAATATCCAAGGTTGGTATCACAATACCACTATTGATGGTCTCAATCCTCTTCATTTCAACATTGTCCGAGGTATGACGACTTCCATGCTTCGATACCGTGATACCCCTAATAGATGATGTTCTCACTCACGTTCGAGCCACCAGTGACTCCCTACAACACTCAATCAATTGTTAAGGTTCCTATGGCGCATTTGGCCAATTTGGGTTTCAAAAGTAGCGTGAAAAGCACGCTAATCACTTATTAATGTGAAAACTAAAACTAACTAAATGTAACAGCTCATTTTTAGTCAAATCGAAAAAGTGGTTTTGAAACCACAAATTCGAGGTTGAAATATTTATTTTATTATTATTTTGAGGTCTACAGCATGATAGTATTATTGTGTAAAAATTTCGTTAAAAAATTTTATCATTTGAATGCTCAATTTGATAAAAAGGACTAAATCGCATAAAGTGTAAAAGTTGAGCTCTATTAGATAAAGGTGTCTAATAGCTATGTAACCTTAAATTAGAGGTCCTTATATGGTAAATAACCCATAAATGAGATAGTGGAGGATGTTGGCTTGGCATATTGAGTAAATTTTCAATTAGTAAAAGGTTAATTTTGTAAATGTTTAATTAAATGTTATATTCATAAAACAAACAATTTTTATTTTATGTTCATCTTCTTCAAAAGCACCAAAACCAGTTCTTCTCGGAGAAAATAGGGTTAGGGTTCGGCCATCTTCATTTCTTGTTCCCACGTACCTTCAAAGTCAAGAATGCAGCATCTCAACATATCATCGAGTATTTGAATAATCTGCTCGGATTGACCGTCCGTTTGCGGATGAAAAATAGTACTGAAGTGCAATTTAGTACCCAGAGCATCTTACAACTTCTTCCAGAATCGTAATATGAATCTCAAATCTCTGTCTGGCACTATGACAATGACACACCATGCAATCTCACAATATCAGAAATATATAACTCAGCTAGTTTATCAAGCGAGTAATCAGATCAAACCGGAATGAAATTAGTTGATTTCGTCAAACGATCAACTACAACCCAAATTGTATCTTTCTTTCTCGGAGATAGGGGCGAACCCAGAACAAAGTCCATGGTCACTTGATCCTATTTCCACTCTGGAACCATAATCGGTTGTAACAATCCTGATGGCACTTGATGTTCCACTTTAACTTGCTGACAGATCAAACATTTAGAAACAAATTCAGAGATATCTCTTTTCATTCTGGACCACCAATAATGTTGTTTCAGATCATTATACATTTTTGTACTACCCAGGTGCACAGATAAACGACTACTGTGAGCTTTACTCATAATTATTTGAATTAATTTTGGATTTCTTGAAACACAAATTATATCTCAAAATCTCAAAGAATCATCTTTGTCAACTCTGAATTTTGAATCAGACTCTACATCACACTGAGCTTGTTTAGCTAAAATCTCATTATCAATCTTTTGAGCTTCGATAATCTTATGTAAGAACAAAGGTCTTGCTTTTAATTCAGCTAAAACTGAACCATCATTGGATAGAACCAAATGAGCGTCATCGCACGTAAAGCAAACAACGATTTTCGACTCAAGGCATCAGTAACAACATTAGATTTTCTCGGATGATAATCAATCACAAGTTCATAGTCTTTTAGCAGCTCTAACCATCTTCTATAATAACCAGCTAGTTCCAAAAAACTGCGGACTTCAAAAAATTCCTCGGAGGTTTCCAATCTTAAATAGCTGAAATTTTTCTAGGATCAACTCAGATACCAGATGCTGATACAATATGACCCAAGAAACCAACTTCACATAACCAAAACTCACATTTACTGAATTTCGCATACAACTGCTTATCTCGCAAAATCTATAGCACTAATCTCAAATGCTCAGCTTGTTTGGATTCATCACGGGAATAAATCAATATGTCATCAGTAAATACAACAACAAATTGATCTAAATACGGTCTGAAAATTCTATTCATCAAATCCATAAAGATAACAGGTGCGTTAGTCAGTCCAAAAGGCATAACTAAGAATTCATAATGGTCGTACCTCGTTCTGAAAACAGTTTTCGAAATATCTGGGTCTTTCACTCGCAATTGATAATAGCCCGATCTCAAATCTATTTTCGAAAACACAACAGCTCCTTTCAACTGATCAAACAAATCATTAATTTGGGGTAAAGGATATTTATTCTTGATAGTCACTTTATTCAACTGATGATAATCGATACACATTCTCATCGTACCATCTTTCTTTTTCACAAATAGAACCGGAGCACCCCAAGGTGAGAAACACGGTCTGGTAAATCCTCTATCGGTCAACTCTTGCAACTAAGACTTTAATTCTTTTAATCCAGTCGGAGCCATTCTGTATGGAGCTATTGAAATTAGAGTAGTACCAGGTACCAATTCAATACTAAATTCTACCTCTCTAATCGGAGGTAATCCCAGAAGTTCTTCAGGAAATACATCAAGAACTCATACACAACTAGCACTGATTCAACTTTCTTTTCAGACACTCTCGAATTAATCACATATGCAAAATAAGCCTCACAACCCTTTCTCACAATATTTAAAGCTTCCATCGAAGATATTACAGCAGGCAATCCATTCAAATAACTAGATTCAATTCTAGCTATTTCGTTATTCTTACATCTTAAATCAATAGTTTTCCATTTACAGTTCACCACAATATCATGCAAAGTTAACCAATCCATACCTAGAATTACATCAAATTCATTAAAAGGTAACAACATCAGATAGCCAGAAAACAAGTGCCTCGAAACATTAACGGACAATTCTTGCATACTTTATCAACCAGAACACATCTGCTTAGGGGGTTCGAAACTTTAATTTCAAATTCAGTAGACTCTACAAGTAAAGTCTTACTATTCACTAAGTTCATGCATATATACGAATGTGTCGATCCAGGATCTATCAAAGAAATTACAGAAGTATCATAGAGAGTAACTGTACCCGTAATCACATCTGGCGATGAAGCTTCCTATAGCATAGGCTCTGGCAGGTGCACGAGCCTCAGATCTAACAGCTGTGTCTTTTGTTCCTCTTTGACTACTGCTTATATTTCCTGAATTTTTGGGAGGTCTACCATGAAAAGCATTTCCACTCTTCTTCAGATTCTGAACATTATCTTTTTCAACTAAATCTGGGCAATCTTTTATAAAATGATTTCTTAAACCACAACTATAACAAGCTCAGTTATTACTTTTTCCCCAACATTCTCTGAAATGTCGTCTTCCACATTGATCACACTCAGGCCTTTCATTCTTTGCATTATCAACACTAGCAACAGACATAGCTAAAGATTTGAAATTTGATTGTGATCTAACACGATCTCTGTTCGAATGTCCCACACTAGTCTTTGAACGACTGCTATCATCTCTAAACTTCTTAGATCTAGATTGAAATGATTTGCTCGATGATCTCTTTTGTACCTTTCTAGCTTCAAAATCAACTTTTCTTTTCTCTTTCCCAAGATATTCAGCTTTACATGCTCGTTCCACAAGTACTACAAATTATTTGATTTCCAAAATCCCGACTAACAGACGAATATCTTCGTTTAAGCCATACACATTCGTGAGCATACTGACTCAATCTTACAAATTCTCGCTCATATTCTATGACAGACATACGGCCTTGTTTAAGTTCGAGAAATTCTTTTCTTTTCTAATCGATGAATCTCTGACTGATATATTTCTTCCGGAATTCAACTTGGAAGAAATCCCAAGTAACCCTTTCACTCGGAACCACAAATGTCAAAGTCTTCCACCAATGATATGCTGTATCTCTCAAAAGGGAAATAGAACATTTTATACATTCCTCGAGACTCAAAGACAATTCATCAAACACACTTATCGTATTCTCTAACCAGAATTTGGCATTTTCAGCATCATCGCTCATTGTAGCTCGGACCTCTTCAGCACCATATTTAATAATTTTATTGACTGATGGTCTATTTAACTAAACCTGATTCATTGGTGGCATAACAGGAGCTTGAGAAGAATTAACCGGGGGTGGAGGTTGTTGTACAGCCGGATTGGTTCTAATATATTGGGTGAACCAATCATTCATCATCTTATAGAAGGCTTACTTAGCCTCACCATCACGGCTACTCGTAGCCGGTTGAGAATTAGCTTACACCATCCCTTGCGCAAGGGCAGGCGCATTCCTTTCAACATCATCTGCTATAGCTCATTTGAGATCCATTTTCTATATAAAAGCACATTTAAATGTTAGGATTCATCACACTATCGCAGTTCATAAATATGGCATGTATAGCTAGACTTAGGGTAGTCCTAGAATTGACTAAACCATGGCTCTGATACCAATAAAATGTAACACCCTAACCTGTAACCGTCGCCGGAATAGGTTAGGAAGCATTACTTAACCCACAATAGAATTTAGAATATTTATATATCAAATATCAAATCATTGCAGTAAATGTCATTCATTCACATTCATTAAGAACATAAAATTGAACATACAATACCTAAACGTGCATTTGGAACTAAATTGATAACACAAAAAAAAAAGTTTCAGAACTTATAAAAATTTTCAACTTTTCAAAGGTCACATGCCTGTGTGAACAGGCCGTGTGCCTCACATGGCCTTAGACATGCCCGTGTGTCTAAGCCATGTCAGAACATGGCATAGCTACTGACTTGCTCATATGGCTACAAGACACACTCGCGTGCCTTGGTCGTGGTCGAGCCTGACTTGGGCCACGCGGCTAGCCACACACCCGTGTGCTTTGGTTTTGTTCGGGTTTGACTTACAATTGTAGGGAACCCTAGGGGCCACACTACCATGCAACATAGTCGTGTGTCGCACACTACTAAGACACACGCCCGTGTCTCTGCCTGTATGGACAAAAATAGGCCATTTGAATAGCCAATTTGCCACCCCAAATTTGGGTCAACCTCAAGCAAAGAAACAAGCATATATGCATCACCATTTCAACAAATTTTATGCCAAAACATTCATCATTTATATCATAACAATATCAACCATTTTCCTATTTATAAACCTTACCAATTCATGCCAACAAAAACATAACACAATTGCATATTAACCTCACATACCATAAGCCATTATAAACTATGAGTTTGAACACCAACTAGCCAAATCACATGGCTAAGTATATACATCAAAAAACATAATTCCACAACCACTAGCCTATACATGCCATACTTTAAAAATATACATTTTCAAAAGTACCAAAATGAGATTCGATAGTGTGGTGATGATCATTGACGATCCCCGAGCTTGCAAAAGTTTCAACATCTATAAAACAATGCAAACACACACAAAGTAAGTTTTCAAAAGCTTAGTAAGCTCGTGCCAGAAATCATCAAAACATAAGTACTTAAAAATTCTTAAATCATCTATTAAATCTACACCAGCATAATCTATATATTCATACCAAATCAATAAGCTTCGTATACTTAGTATCATCTACCACATAGGTATCGTACATACCTGATATTCTCGTACTTATTGACTTCCATTCTCACTTTTCATTTAAATATTTTAAGACTTTTCGTAAATTATTCGTGCTTTGAACATCCGAACACTTAGTGCTCTAACAGTTAGCCAAAGCTAGAACGATTTCGCACACTTAGTGCCATCTTAATTAGTCGAAGCTAAGTTTGTATCATACACTTAGTGCCTCATATAGTCGAAGCTAGTTTAAATCGCACACTTAGTTATAAATACTATTGATTTATCGTTGTATTCATCCAAACCAACCATTTATACAATGTATATATAATCAAAACATCAAAATATACTTAATATCATGTTTTAAGTATGAACTTACCTCGTACTCAGAATTGTCGACTCAGATAGTCTACTCTATAACTTTTGACTTTCCTCGGTTTAAGTCTGAATTCCTCTTTTCTTGATCTCAATTAAGCTTTGAACTAGCCAAAACCCTAAAACTCTTTTTCTTTTCTTTTTTTCTTAAATTTTTGGCACCAACAACATATAATGCCTATTTTTCATGTTTTGTTTTAATAATAATTCATTTAATAATTGTTTTACCATATTATCCTTGCACTAAAACATTAATATTCCATCAACTAATGTCCACTAATGTCATTTAATCATAAGTTTGGTAAAATAACCACATGAGGACCTCACAATTATAAAGCCAAGTCAAATAGGCACTTTTAACATCTAGCATACAGCTTTTACACTTTACGCGATTAGGTCCTTTTTGCAAATTAAGCATACAAACAACTAAATTTTCACACGAGATTTTCACACATGTCAGTTCACTTATAATAAGCACAAAAAATAATATTAAAATATTTTTATAACTTAAATTTGTGGTCCCGAAACCATTATTCTGACTAGGGTCAAAACCAGACTTTTACAAAAATACTCCCAAAATTTCTATTCATGTCTCTACTTCTACTCACGTAATTTTCTCTCACATTCTTTTTGTTTTTTAGATTTGGTTTTGACTCTTTTCATTTCTGCATTTTTTTCAACGTCCTCAACTTCTTCCCTTTGTTCTACAATTTTTCCTTTTGATTTCAACATAGTTATCGTTAGTTATTTCTTCTCAAAGTCATTCCTTGTTCAACAAAGTGTGAAATTGATAAGTGTGGTTTTGTTTAAGTTTTAGGTCGATTTTATCTTTGTTCCTTTTTGGTATTGTAAAGTGTAAGTTCTTATAGGCTTTGTACGTCTGTGATATCAAGTTTCAGATTGGTCTTTTTGAGGTGCTTTGGTCGTTCTTTGGTAATGGAGTTTCATTTTTCAGATTTGTTTCTTCAACATTTGTAATTAGGGGTCATTTTAACGGTAGTTTCGATGATTTGCAACATATTTTGGTGTGGTTTTTGGTTGACACGAGCATGTGCTGCACACGGGTGGTCCACAGGACTGTGTCTTGCTTTACAAGTTAGGGTAATTTCTTGTCACACAGTCTGAAGTGGATCACACGGGCTGTCCACATGGCCGTGTAACCCCTGGTGGAAAATTTATTTATCGTACACAAGCGTGTAACTTAATCACACAGGCGTGTGGTTTAGCCACATGATCGTGTCTCCTCTGCTTCTAAATTGTGTAATTTTGTCACACAGGCATAGAGAGTTACACGGTCTAGTCACATGGCTATGTATTTTAGCCACATGGCCATGTCCCTCAGCCACACGATCGTGTACATCTGTCACACAGTCTGGACCCTTCCACACGGTCGTGTGGTCCTATTTTTTTAAAACTTTGATATCACAAATTGTTTCATTTTAAATCCCGAATGATTCTTTGCTCGTTTAAGCCTCTGTAGTGGTGTTTAGGACACAAATTTTGTTTATGATAGCATATTCCTATTAGAAAATTTTTTGTAAATGTTTGGAATGTTTAGTACTGATATTTGTATTGGTTTTAAGTATGCATATGTTATGGAAATTTTGGTATTTGTAAATGTTTTGGACATAATGATCAAGAAATTGTGCATACCAATTTTGTTATCTTACAATTGGGTGTGGGAATGTTTGATACTGACTCTGCATATCTGAGTTGGTTGCCAATATGTAATTAGTTATGGAAATTGAGAATAAGTATACCTAAATCTATAATTCTGTTATATGTATGCTAGAAATTGTATGTATTTGCATTTTGGGTTAGGATTTGATTTTATAAGTGAAGGAAACATGATTCGGTAGTTAAACTGTGTTATTATTATGTAGTAGTAAAATCACAATTATGTTAGCAGCTCGACTGCATAAAAATCATAAAGAAGAAGACCTCTTCATGGTGTGATTTTTGTTGGACGGGTCCACCATAACCTAACATTGGTGTATAGAGGATGGAAGGGTATAGTTAAACCCTATTTATGGTGTGTGAAAGGTGGTTGAAGATGGTGTGTAGTGTGACAGCCCAAAATTGACCCTAATCGGGAAGTGGTTTCGGGACCGCTAAACCGAGTCACCGAAATGTTTGAATGTAATATTTATTGTCTAGAATATGTAATTATGAATGTGTGAAAATTTCAAGTTCCGATTTAGCCGATTGCATGTGAATTCAATTAGTAGGACTTGTGTGACACTTTTGAAAAGTGAAAGGCTAATCTATAAGGACCTAATAGTGCATGTAGTCAAAGGGGAGGACTTGCATGTCAAATTTCCCCCCTCAAGTTCTAGTGGCCGGCCATGACAAGGAATCATGGGCAAAACATGTCATGAAACATGTTTTGTTGGTGCATTAGGGAGAAACAATAAACAAATAAGTATGGGTAATAAAGAATGAAAAAAAATGTGTGAGTGAACCCCCTTGCCGTGTATTGAGGAAAGAGAAGAAAAAAATTTGTTCATCCATTTTTCTCCCTTGACCGAAAATACTAGAGGAAGGAAGGAATTTTGCTTCATGTTTGGTTTTGAAGAGGATTAGGAAGAGGTTGGCTATACTTGCATCAAGATTAAGGTATGTTTGAGGTTGTGCCATGAGATTCATGCATGTTTTAGTTGCTAGCTTGATGTTCTTGTTAGCCCATGGTTCAAATCTTTGCTATGTCATGGGAATAAAATTCGCCAAAGTGAATGTGGTGTTAATGCCATTGCATGCTAAATATCAAGCTTGATAATGAAACATGTGATGGGGATTGAGGACTCTTAGATTTTCTTTTAGCATTTTGAAGGAGATACTAAGTTCTTTGTTTAATCATGACCAAAAATATGGTGTTGTGGTATTCGGCCATGGTATATCCATAAGTATGATTCATGCATGTTGCATGGTAAGTAAGATTTAACTTTGGATATGTGTATATATTTGGATATAAGCCACTTGAGAATTCGCCCTTGCACCTACATGAATATATGTTTGCACATGATGTATTGGTATGACATATATACTATTTCAAGTGTATATTTGCTTGTGATGATGTTTGGTTATGAAGTAAATGAGAGAGGTGTATTGAGCTACGATATGTAATGCGTTAGTAGTAAAATGTATGCTGTTTTTGTGTGGTATTAAGTGTATAATTGGCCTCAACATGGACATGTATATTCAGCCACATGAGGGGAAATTGGTGTGCATGCATTCGGTTAGAGGCAAGCATATTGATGCCTATTCTTGGCTTAAAAAATTCGGCTAAGAGGAATATTAACTAAGGTGTTGAGTTCGATTCATGATTTCGCACATATGCAACTTTGATGCCTAATGAGTATATATTGTAACACCCCGAACCCGAGACCGTCGCCGGAGTCGAACACGAGGTGTTAATGACTTCAAACCACTTATTGAGAATTTCCGACAAGTCGACAACTGTGTACTAGTCGCTTCAAAAATCATATCTTGAGTTTTACAACTCGAAAATCAGTTTCAGTAATTTTTCCTGAAACTAGACTCATATGTCCATCTACAAATTTTTTCTAGAATTTTGGTAAAGCGAATTAGTACAGTTTATTAGTTAAAGTCTCCCCATTGCGTGGATCAACTACATCGACCTTTGTGCGTTTAATTGGATATCTCCTGCATGTGGCTTCAATATCGATGCCGCTTTGTTTCTATAGAAACTAGACTCAGAGAGGAATCTACACAAATTCTTTTATCTCCAAAACACCCACCAGTAGCTTTAACTCTTCATTCAATCCCTCTTCAAATCTTTTGCACATAGCAACCTCATCACCACACACTCCGAGCATACCGACTAAGTCTTACGAACTCATGTTCAGATTCGAGATCATCATACGACCTTGCTTGAGCTCCAAGAATTCCTTACGCTTTTGATCGATGAACCGTTGACTAATGTATTTCTTTGAAATTCGTTTGGAAGAAATCCCAAGTAACTTGTTCCTTTGGGACTATGGAAATTAAGGTCCTCCACCAATAGTAGGTGAGTCTCATAACAAGGATATAGCACACTTAAGACATTCATCGGTGTGCATGACAGTTCATCAAACACTCTAATGGTGTTATCAAGCGTAACTCAGCCCTTTCAAAGATCGCCGATAATTATGACCTTAAACTCCTCGCCCCACGCTTCCTAATCAAGTCCACGGTGGTTTACTCGACCTCACAGGATCGACAACTAATGGCATTACGGGCTCTTGGGGTGGATTATTTAAATTTGGGAATGGTTGGACAGCCGGATTGGTTCGGGCATATTATGCGACCCACTCATTCATCATGGTGAAGAAGGCTTGTTTCGCCTTCATCTTGATTATTCGCGGATGATCGAGGCTCAACAGCGGTGTCCTCTTGCGCAGAGCGTACCGCTACACTTTCAACGTCATCCGCCAAGGGTCTCTCTACCCGGGTTCCATTTGCTAATCAAAACAAAAATTTCAACCGTCAAGTCATCACATTTTAAGCACTAACACATTGGCATGTATAGCTAGACTCACACGCTTACGGTAGTCCTAGAACCGACTAAACTCGGCTCGATACCAATAAAATTGTAACACCCGAACCGAGACCGTCGCCGAAGTCGAACACGAGGTGTTAACAGACTTCAAACCACTTATTGAGAATTTCCCAGACAAGCTGCCAACAGGTACCCCATGCAATCGAACAATTTGGGAGACGTATAATTCTGCCAATTTATCGAGCGAAAAATCCGTGCGGTTAGGGATAAAATGAGCAGACTTGGTCAGTCTATCAACAATGACCCAAATCGCATCTTTCTTACTTGCCGACACTGGTAATCCAGATATAAAATCCATTGTCACTCGATCCCATTTCCATTCAGGTATCATGATTGGCTGAAGTAATCCCGATGGCACTTGATGTTCCGCTTTCACTTGTTGACATATCAGACACCTTGAAACAAATTCAGAAATGTCTCGTTTCATACCGGGCCACCAAAATTGGCGTTTCAGGTCATTGTACATTTTAGTACTACCCGGGTGGATTGACATTCGACTACTGTGAGCCTCGCTGAAAATCATCGACACAAGTTCCGAATTCCTTGGAATACATAATCGACCCTTGAACGTCAAGCAGTCATTGTCGTCAATCTGAAATTCCGATTCTTCATCCGAAACACATTCGGCTCGCTTAGCGACCAATTCAGCGTCGACCTTCTGAGATTCAAGTATTTGATGAATCAATAACAGTTTGGCCTCTAATTCACATGAGTTCGTAAGACTTAGTCGGTATGCTCGGGAGTGTGTGGCTGATGAGGTTGCTATGTGCAAAAGATTTGAAGAAGGATTGAATGAAGATTTAAAGCTGCTAGTGGGTATTTATGTTACCCCCTGAGCTTGAAAGGATTCACAACGTTTTCCATGTCTCGATGCTTCGATGATATAGGTCTGACCCGACACACGTAATTACTCCATCTGAGGTCGAGGTTCAGCCTAATTTGAGTTATGAAGAAGAGCCGGTTCGCATTCTGATGCGCGAAGTAAAAGAGTTGCACAATAAGAAAATCCCATTAGTGAAGGTGTTGTGGCATAAACACGGAATTGAAGAAGCCACTTGGGAACTTGAGGACTCTATGAGAGAGCGATACCCGAGCCTATTTACCGGTAAGATTTTTGCGACAAAAATTTCTTAAGTGGGGGAGAGTTGTGACAGCCCTAAATTGACCCTAGTCGGAAAGTGGTTTCGGGACCACTAAACCGAGTCATAAAAGTAATTAATTGTTATATTCTATGCTTACTATGTGTGTGCATGCATATGTGGAAGTTTCATTATCTAATTTTACCAATTTTATGAGAAATTATTAAATAGGGATCAATGTGAAACATGGTGAAATATGATAGGCTAATTTTAAATGGCTTATTAGTGCATGTTAACACAAGGGTGGAGTTGTATGTCAAATAACCCATTTCCTAAGGTTAGTGACTGGCCATGACATGATGATGGGCAAAGAAAACATGTCCTAGACATGTTGGCCTAGTGCATTATGGAAGGAAAATAAAGAAATGAAAAAAAGGAAAATGATGAAAAAAGAGTGTGGATGCCCCCTTGTTGCCGTGAGTTGAGGAAAGAGAAAGGAGAAAAATTTTGTTGTTCATCCTTTCTCATTTTGTTACAATTGCCATGACTTGAGAAGAAGAAAAAAAAAGTGTCCATTCTCTCATTTTTCTTTGCATGGCCGAATGTACTAAGAAGAAAGGGGGGGGGAAGCTTGAGAAAATCAGCCATGGGAGCTTACTAGACTAAGGTGTTTTGATACAAGAAGGTATGTTTTATGCCATTATTGAAAATGCATGCATAGTTTGGAGGATTGGTTCAAATTTTTCCTTGAATCTTGGATCGAAACTAAGTTGTTAGGTGAGTTAAATTTCGGCCAAGAATGTTGTATTTCCTAATTCGTGTTTTGATGTTGTTGTGATGAAAGCATGGAGATGAGTGAGTTCGAATGTTTAACAAAAAGGAGATTTTTGTGCCATTGAGTTCTTGTTGTTATGTGTGTATGTGCATGAGTATTCGGCCATGCTATAAAATTTATGTTGCAAAATGATTTAATGCTTAATGTGATATATAATAGTACTTGTGAATGAGCTTGAGAGCACCTAAATTATTAGTTGGAAGTGCCGAATGTAGTCTTGGATGAATTTTAAAGAACAAAGAAATTTTGGGTGACTAGAGGTCAAGGACATTCAGCCAAAGGCTTGTGTGCTAGCAAAATTTGGCCTAGATGGGGTAAATGTTAAGTGTTAAATGCAATAGAAATGCTAGATTAATGTTGCACATTCGGCTATAGTTAGGCATGTTTATGATCTCATTTAGACGATTAGACATAAAAAGGGTGGTAATGAGGCTGAAAATTGTTGAATGGCTAGTTGGGTAATGAATGTAGCATTCGGCCATATGGGGTAAAAATGGGTCAAATGTTCATGAAATAAAACTTTGTGAATTGATGAATTAATGATGATAGTATTGTTGATGTCATGTATATATGTATAAATATTTGGCAAGCCGGTTAAACTAGTTAATTTATTGATTAGCTCAAGAAGCTAGAGGGGGAGAATCAAGCAAAAGCAAAGGAAAGAACATCGAATAGCCGAGTTGGAACCATTTTACCCAACACAAGGTAAGTCATTAAGCATATATTTGGCATTGTTTTAAATGATCATAATATCTATGCAATTGTGTTTAATGAGATGATATGTAAATGAAAATGTATGTGTATGGAATGATGACATTGTTGAATGTAAAAGAAATAGTGAAATGTGTACTAGTTGCTTCAAAAATCATATCTTGAGTTTTACAACTCGAAAATCAGTTTCGTAATTTTTCCCTGAAACTAGACTCATATGTCTATCTACAGATTTTTTTCTAGAATTTTTGGTCAAGCCAATTACTACATTTTATTAGTTAAAGTCTCCCCTGTTGCAGGGATCGACTACACTGACCTTTGTACGTTACGAATTGGATATCTCCCTGTACAGGGCTTCAATACTGATACCGTTTGTTTCTATAGAAACTAGACTCAGACAGGAATCTACACATATATGGCATGACTCCTAATTATCTCTGGTTAATTTACAATTATTTTCCAAAGTCGAAACAGGGGATCCAGAAACCGTTCTGGCCCTGTTTCACGAGAACTTTAATATCTCTTAAAATACAGCTCATATGGTCATTTTGTTTCATCCATATGAAAATAGACCCATCAAGCTTCGAGTACATAATTTTTTTAGCTATTAATTCCACTTCTAATATTTTTAGTGATTTTTTGATCTCATATCACTGCTGCTGTCCGCAACAGTTACTGCAGTAGACTATGCCAATTTCATGAATCCTTCCTTAGCCTTACTACTCATCCATCATACGTGACACAAATTATGACCACCTTATCAAAATTAAGGTTTCTAAGACTCGTGGCTATAGATTCTAGCATCCCACTCAAACGACCACATAGGCCATTTTCACATGGCTTAAAGTTTACAACCCAAAATTTAACAAAACAAAATAGCTCATACATGCCAAATGTTCTCCTAAGTCGACTAAGAAGACAATACCAAAGATTGCTCACGGTGTGATGACTTCGTTGTGATTCTGAACACCCAAAAGGAGACGAGCCCAAGGAACCTAAAATGGGTGACAAGAAAACACCGAGTGAGTTTATAACTCAAGAAGTCATAAGCATTCCACAACCATCCATTAATACAATTATCATAAAATGAAATAATGAAACAAGGCCAAATGTTCCAGCCATACCGAACTATACCATAGTTCCTTAGATCTTCGGATCAATCTCATACCAAGTCATACATTTACATTTCATATACTGTTCAATAGGATATTTGAAGCAATTTCCATACATCATTTCATTTCCGCAACAATCATGCAATCAAATGAACTTTCATCTATTCCACGATACCTTATTTACGGGAATGCAATTGAAATCATCACTTAGATTTAAATCTTACCAACTCCACCCCGAGCATGAACATAGCATCTATTAGCCATGAACTCAAGGTACTTACTCTTTCCGCTGTCCATACTCATCTCGATAAAGTCACGCCTCCATATAAATGTTCAATCGGAGATATGTGTAGAGTTCGCACACATAGTGCTTAATACTCAATCACGCACACTTAGTGCCATATGATTTAAGCCCGCACACATAGTGCCATATAGTCCAAACTCGCACACTTAGTGCCGTACATTACAAGCTCGTACACTCAGTGCCAATCTCGTCACCGTACACATCTATTTCTCGCACACTTAGTGCCGAAGCAAACTTCCTACACATTTCACTATCTCTTTTACGTTCAACATTATCATCTTTTCATACACATACATTTGTATATATTTCATCTCATTAAACACAATTGCATAGATATTACAATCATTTAAGCAATATCAAATATATGCTTAATGACTCACCTTGTGTTGGGTAAAAATAGTCCAAGTCGGCTACTCGATGACCTTCGCCTTTCCCTTGCTTGATTCTCCTTCTTTAACTCCTTGAGCTTAATCAATAAATCAACTAGTTTAACCATCTCGCTAAAAATTCATAATTCAATTACACATGCATATGTATGTTTGTATATTCGGCAACCATCCTCACTTATTACCCATTTAGTCAACAATCTAAGCCAAGATAAGGCTTCAATATGGTTGCCTCTAACCGAATACATGCTCACCAATTTCCTTCATGTGGCCGAATATGCATGTCCATGTTGAGGCCATTTATGCACTTATTACCACACAAAAACAGCATACATTTTACTAACTAATACCTTTCCATATTGTAACTCAATACACATCTATCATTTCCTTCATAACCAAAACATCATCATAAGTAAGTATATACCTTAAGATAGTATATACGTCATACCAATACATCATGCTCAAACATATATACATATATGTATGCTAGAGCCGAATCTCAAGTTGATTGTAACTAAACATGAACATGAATTCGAAACACAAATCTTACTCTCCATGCAAAGAGCATAAATCACACTTGGGGATGCACCATGGCGAATACATCACAACACCATAATTTTGGTCATGATTACACAAAGAACTTAGTATATCATTCAAAAATGCTCAAAGAAAATCTAAGAGTCCTCAATCCACCATCACATGTATCATCATCAAGCTTCATATTTAACATGCAATGGCATTAACTCAAAATCCACCTTGGCCAAATACCATCCCCATGATATAACAAAGATTTGAACCATGGGCTAATAAGAACATCAAGTTAACAACCAAAAACATGCATGAATCTCATGGCACAACATCAAACATACCTTAATCTTGATGCAAATATAGCCAAACCTCTTCCTAATCCTCTTCCAACCCAAGCATGAAGCAAAATTCCTCCTTCCCTCTAGTATTTTCGGTCAAGAGAGAATGAAATGGATGAGCAAAATTTTTTCTTTTCTTTTCTTCCATGTACGGCAATGGGGGGGTTTCACTCACATACACACATTTTTTTTTCTTTACTACCCATGCTTATTTGTTTATTGTTTCCCCCTAATGCACCAACAAAACATGTTTCACGACATGTTTAGCCCATACTCCCTTGTCATGGCCAGCCATCACTTGTAAAAAGGGGGTATTTGACATGCAAGGCCATTGTTTTGCATGCATGCTTTAATTAGTCATCATACATTTCCCCATCATACTTTCAAAGTTTTCTACTAGGTCCTTTCTAGTGAAATTCACATTTATAACTCTAAATTAAAGCATCAAAATGTCACACATGAGTTAACACATATTATAGGCATCAAAATGAATATCAAATTATTTTTATGCCTCGGTTTTGTGGTCCCGAAACCACATCCCGACTAGGGTCATTTTAAGGCTGTCACAACTCTCCCCCACTTAAGAAATTTTCGTCCCCGAAAATCTTACCGGTAAATAGGTTTGGGTATCGCTCCTTCATAGAGTTCTCGGGTTCCCAAGTAGCTTCTTCCATCCCGTGTTTGAGCCATAACACTTTTCTCGACGGAACCCTTTTGTTTCGCAACTCCTTCACTTCACGAGCTAGGATACGAATCGGTTCTTCTTCATAACTCATATCGGCTTGAATTTTAACCTCGATGGACTAATTACGTGCGACGGATCGACCTATAGTGTCGAAGCATCGAAACATGAAAGACGTCGTGAATCTTTTCAAGTTCAGGGGCAAAATCAAACGACACATAATCTGGACCGACGCGTTCGGATATCTCATATGGCCCGATGAACCTCGGGCTCAATTTGCCTTACTACCAAATCGAGTATCTTTTTCCAAGGCGAAACTTTAAGAAACACTTTATCTCCCACTTGATACTCAATGTCTTTTCGTTTCAGATCCACGTACGACTTCTGACGATCGGAGGCTATCTTCAGATTTTCACAGATTACTTTTACTTTCTATTCAACATCTTTAATCAAATCCACTCCAAAAATTTTGTTCTCACCGAGCTCGGTCCAAAACAATGGTGTACGGCATTTACGCCCGTACAAGGCCTCGTAAGGCGCCATCTTAATACTTGATTGAAAACTATTGTTGTAAGTGAATTCAATCAAAGGTAAGTACCGTTCCCATGAACCACTGAACTCGAGGATGCAACATCTTAACATATCCTCAAGTATCCGAATTATCCGCTCGGATTGACCATCGGTTTGGGGTGAAAGGCGGTCTTTGAAATGCAACTTGGTACCTAAAGCTTCTTGCAATCTCTTCCAAAATCGCGAGGTGAACCTCAGATCTCTATCCGACACCACAGAAATTGGTACCCCGTGTAATCTCACAATCTGAGAAACATTCAATTCAGCTAGTTTATCCAATGAAAAATCCATACGCACGGGGACAAAGTGAGCCGACTTAGTCAGTTTATCAACAACAACCCAAATCGCATCCTTCTTGCTCACTGACAATGGCAGTCCGGACACAAAGTCCATTGTGACTCGATCCCATTTCCACTCGGGTATCGTAATCGGTGAAGTAATCCTCAAGGCACTTGATGTTCCGCTTTCACTTGTTGACATATTAAACATCTCAAACAAAGTCGGAGATGTCTCGTTTCATACCATGCCACCAAAACCGCTCGTTTCAAATCGTTGTACATCTTCGTACTCCCGGGTGGATTGCCATTCGGCTACAATGGGCTTCGTTGAGAATCATTGAAAGAAGTTTCAATTCTTTGGAACACACAGACGACTTGAACCTCAAACAATCGTCATCACCAATATGAAACTCCGATTCCTTGTTCGAACACACTCGGCCGCTTTTGCAACCAACTCATCATCAACTTTTCGAGCTTCACGAATTTGATAAGTCAACAATGGTTTGGACTTTAATTGGCTACTAACACATTGTCGGGTAGAATAGACAAGTGTACATTCATTGCTCGTAAAGCAAGCGGTGATTTCCGGCTTAAGGCGTCCGCAACAACATTAGCCTTTCCGGGTGATAATCAATGACAAGCTCGTAATCTTTTAACAACTCGAGCCAACGTCTTTGTCGCAGATTTAAGTCTCTTTGAGTCATCAAATATTTGAGACTTTTGTGATCCGAATACACATGGCGCTTCTCACCAAATAAGTAATGTCGCCATATCTTTAAAGGCGAATACGATGGCGACCAATTCGAGATCATGGGTCGGATAATTTTCTCATGTGGCTTTAATTGTCTCGACGCGTAGGCCACAGCTTGACCTTCTTGCATTAATACGCAACCTAACCCAAGTAGGGAGGCGTCACTGTAAATGACAAACTCTTTGCCAGATTCGGGCTGCACTAAAACTGGAGCTTCCGTTAAATGAGTTTTCAATTGATCGAAACTTTTCTGACACTTTTTCGTCCATTCAAACTTGACATCCTTCTGAAGCAGTTTCGTCATGGGTGTGGCTATCATCGAGAATCCTTTTACAAACCGTCGGTAGTAACCGGTAAGTCCCAAAAAGCTCTGAACCTCAAGAATATTTCTGAGGCTTCAGTTAAGTATAGTTGAAATTTTACTCGGGTCGACTCGAATACCCGATGCAGATACCACATGACCCAAGAAGCTAACCTCTCTTAACCGTAACTCACACTTATTGAACTTAGCATATAACCGCTTATCCCGTAAAATTTGCAACACTAATCTCGGTGCTCACCGCATGTTCGGTCTCATCTCTTGAATAGACCAAGATGTCGTCAATGAACACCACTACGAACCGATCCAAATATGATCCAAGATCCGATTCATCAAATCCATAAATACCGCAGGGCATTAGTGAGCCCAAACGGCGTCACTAAGAATTCGTAGTGACCATATCTCGCTCAAGGCGTTTTGGGTATATCCGAATCTCGGATTCAAGAATCGATAATAGCCCGATCTCAAATCTATTTTTGAAAACACCGAGGCTCCTTCAGTTGATCGAACAAATCATCGATACGTGATATGAGATATTTGTTCTTTATTGTCACTTTATTAAGTTGACGATAGTCGATGCACAACCTCATGGTTCTGTCCTTCTTTTTCACAAACAACACTGGTGCACCCCAAGGTGAAAAACTTGGGCGAGCAAAGCCTCTATCCACCAACTCTTGCAACTGAGCTTTCAACTCCTTTAATTCCGTTGGTGCCATACGATACGGAGCTATCGAAATCGGTGTGGTCCCAGGTACAAGCTCAATACCAAACTCTATCTCCGAACAAGTGGCAAACCCGGTAATTCTTGGAAAAACATTGAGTATTCACAAACCACCAAGACAGATTCGGTTTTATTTCTAACTCCTTATCATCAAGTACATACGCAAGGTATGCTTCGCACCCTTTTCTTACATATTTCGGGCCAACATTGATGATATTACGGTGGCAACCCTTCAAGTCCGTAGACTCAACTCGGTTCATCTCGTTATTTAGCATCTCAATTCAATAGTCTTGCTTTTGCAATTCACAACCGCATCATGCACGGTCAACCAATCCAACCCAAGAATAACATCAAATTCATCGAACGGCAAAAGCATCAAGTCCGCCGGGAAACAGGAACCTCAAATGACTAGGGGCATTTCTTACACACTTTGTCGACCAAAGACGAACGACCCAAGGGATTTGACACCGAATTACGAACTCGAGAGACTCAACAGGTAGAGTCTTACTGGATGCTAAGGTTTCACATACATATGAATGAGTAGAGTCAGGGTCAATCAATGCAATCACACTAGTATCAAAGAGAGTGAAAGTACCACTGATAACGTTAGGGGAGGATGCCTCCTCTCGTGCGCGGATAGCATATGCTCTAGCAGGAGCACGAGTCTCGGATCGAACAACCGTATCAGAGACCCCTCTCTAATTACCACCCCTACCTCCTGAAATCCTCGGGGGTCTACCTCTAGCCGTCGTCCCACTAGATCTTGCACCTTGCATCTTATTCTTCTCATCTAGCTCCGAGCAATCTCTAATGAAGTGGTCCCTCGAACCGCATCCATAACAGGCCCTATTAACAGACTTACCCCAACATTCACCTATGTGTCGTCTTCCACATTGGGGGCATTCGGGCTTTTCTTGACGATTATTACCCACACTAGCTACCGAGGTAGCTCGTGAGTCCATCGATGGTTGTGCTCTAATGGAAATCCCCGCAGTCGCCCTCGACTTATTTGTGTCCTCTCGAACTTCTTTACGTAGAAAATGAAGCCTTGCCCGTCGATCTTTTACGATAATCTCTAGCTTCAAATTCAGGCTTCCTCTTCTCCTTCCGAGCTCTTCCGCCTTGCGTGCTCGTTCAACTAGTGTTACAAATTCTTTTATCTCCAAAATACCCACTAGTAGCTTTAACTCTTCATTCAATCCTCTTCAAATCTTTTGCACATAGCAACCTCATCACCACACACTCCGAGCATACCGACTAAGTCTTACGAACTCATGTTCAGATTCGAGATCTGATCATCGACCTTGCTTGAGCTCCAAGAATTCCTTAGGCTTTTGATCGATGAACCGTTGACTAATGTATTTCTTTGAAATTCGTTTGGAAGAAATCCCAAGTAACTTGTTCCTTTGGGACTATGGAAATTAAGGTCCTCCACCAATAGTAGGTCGAGTCTCATAACAAGGATATAGCACACTTAAGACATTCATCGGTGTGCATGACAGTTCATCAAACACTCTAATGGTGTTATCAAGCGAACTCACCCTTTCAAAGATCGCTAATTATGGCCTTAAACTCCTCGGCCCCACGCTTCCTAATCAAGTCCACGGTGGTTTACTCGACCTCACGGGATCGACAACTAATGGCATTACGGGCTCTTGGGGTGGATTATTTAAATTTGGGAATGGTTGGACAGCCGGATTGGTTCGGGCATATTTGCGCGACCCACTCATTCATCATGGTGAAGAAGGCTTGTTTCGCCCTTCATCTTGATTATTCGCGGATGACCGAGGCTCAACAAAGCGGTGTCCCTTGCAGAGCGGCCGCTACACTTTCAACGTCATCCGCCAAGGGTCTCTACCCCGGGTTCCATTTGCTAATCAAAACAAAAATTTCAACCGTCGAAGTCATCACATTTTAAGCACTAACATATTAGCATGTATAGCTAGACTCACGCGCTTACGGTAGTCCTAGAACCGACTAAACTGGCTCGATACCAATAAAATTGTAACACCCGAACCCGAGACCGTCACCGGAGTCGAACACGAGGTGTTAATAGACTTCAAACCACTTATTGAGAATTTCCCAGACAAGCTGCCAACAGGTACCCCATGCAATCGAACAATTTGGGAGACGTATAATTCTGCCAATTTATCGAGCGAAAAATCTGCGAGACAGGATAAAATGAGCGACTTGGTCGATCTATCAACAATGACCCAAATCGCATCTTTCTTACTTGCCGACATTGGTAATCCAGATATAAAATCCATTGTCACTCGATCCCATTTCCATTCAGGTATCATGATTGGCTGAAGTAATCCCGATGGCACTTGATGTTCCGCTTTCACTTGTTGACATATCGGACACCTTGAAACAAATTGAAATGTCTCGTTTCATACCGGCCACCAAAATTGGCGTTTGGTCATTGTACATTTTAGTACTACCGGGTGGATTGACATTCGACTCTGTGAGCCTCGCTCAAAATCATCGAAACAAGTTCAATTCCTTGGAATACATAATCGACCCTTGAACGTCAACCACCATTGTCGTCAATCTGAAATTCCGATTCTTCATCCGAAACACATTCGGCTCGCTTAGCGACCAATTCAGCGTCGACCTTCTGAGATTCAAGTATTTGATGAATCAATACCGGTTTGGCCTCTAATTCACATGAGTTCGTAAGACTTAGTCGGTATGCTCGGGAGTGTGTGGCTGATGAGGTTGCTATGTGCAAAAGATTTGAAGAAGGATTGAATGTAGATTTAAAGCTGCTAGTGGGTATTTATGTTACCCCCTGAACTTGAAAGGATTCACAACGTTTTCCATGTCTCGATGCTTCGACGATATAGGTCTGACCCGACACACGTAATTACTCCATCTAAGGTCGAGGTTCAGCCTAATTTGAGTTATGAAGAAGAGCCGGTTCGCATTCTGATGCACGAAGTAAAAGAGTTGCGCAATAAGAAAATCCCATTAGTGAAGGTGTTGTGGCATAAACACGGAATTGAAGAAGCCACTTGGGAACTTGAGGACTCTATGAGAGAGCGATACCGAGCCTATTTATCGGTAAAATTTTCGGACGAAAATTTCTTAAGTGGGGAGAGTTGTGACACCCTAAATTGACCCTAGTCGGAAAGTGGTTTCGGGACCACTAAACCGAGTCATAAAATAATTAATTGTTATATTCTATGCTTACTATGTGTTTGCATGCATATGTGGAAGTTTCATTCTCTAATTTTACCAATTTTATGAGAAATTATTAAATAGGGATCAATGTGAAACATGGTGAAATATGATAGGCTAATTTTAAATGGCTTATTAGTGCATGTTAACACAAGGGTGGAGTTGCATGTCAAATAACCCATTTCCTAAGGTTAGTGGCTGGCCATGACATGATGATGGGCAAAGAAAACATGTCCTAGACATGTTGGCCTAGTGCATTATGGAAGGAAAATAAAGAAATGAAAAAAAGGAAAATGATGAAAAAAAGAGTGTGGATGCCCCCTTGTTGCCGTGAGTTGAGGAAAAGAAAGGAGAAAAATTTTGTTGTTCATCCTTTCTCATTTTGTTACAATTGCCATGACTTGAGAAGAAGAAAAAAGTGTCCATTCTCTCATTTTTCTTTGCATGGCCGAATGTACTAAGAAGAAAGGGGGAAGCTTGAGAAAATCAGCCATGGGAGCTTACTAGACTAAGGTGTTTTGATACAAGAAGGTATGTTTTATGCCACTCTTGAAAATGCATGCATAGTTTGGAGGATTGGTTCAAATTTTTCCTTGAATCTTGGATCGAAACTAAGTTGTTAGGTGAGTTAAATTTCGGCCAAGAATGTTTTATTTCCTAATTAGTGTTTTGATGTTGTTGTGATGAAAGCATGGAGATGAGTGAGTTCGAATGTTTAACAAAAAGGAGATTTTTGTGCCATTGAGTTCTTGTTGTTATGTGTGTATGTGCATGAGTATTTGGCCATGCTATAAAATTTATGTTGCAAAATGATTTATTGCTTAATGTGATATATAATGGTACTTGTGAATGAGCTTGAGAGCACCTAAATTATTAGTTGGAAGTGCCGAATGTGGTCTTGGATGAATTTTAAAGAACAAAGAAATTTTGGGTGACTAGAGGTCAAGGACATTCGGCCAAAGGCTTGTGTGCTAGCAAAATTTGGCCTAGATGGGGTAAATGTTAAGTGTTAAATGCAATGGAAATGCTAGATTAATGTTGCACATTCGGCTATAGTTAGGCATGTTTATGATCTCATTTAGACGATTAGACATAAAAAGGGTGGTAATGAGGCTGAAAATTGTTGAATGGCTAGTTGGGTAATGAATGTAGCATTCGCCATATGGGGTAAAATGGGTCAAATGTTCGTGAAATAAAACTTTGTGAATTGATGAATTAATGATGATAGTATTGTTGATGTCATGTATATATGTATAAATATTTGGCAAGACGGTTAAACTAGTTAATTTATTGATTAGCTCAAGAAGCTAGAGGGGGAGAATCAAGCAAAAGCAAAGGAAAGAACATCGAATAGCCGAGTTGGAACCATTTTACCCAACACAAGGTAAGTCATTAAGCATATATTTGGCATTGTTTTAAATGATCATAATATCTATGCAATTGTGTTTAATGAGATGATATGTAAATGAAAATGTATGTGTATGGAATGATGACATTGTTGAATGTAAAAGAAATAGTGAAATGTGTACTAGTTGCTTCAAAAATCATATCTTGAGTTTTACAACTCGAAAATAAGTTTCATAATTTTTTCCTGAAACTAGACTCATATGTCCATCTACAGATTTTTTTCTAGAATTTGTGGTCGAGCCAATTACTACATTTTATTAGTTAAAGTCTCCCCTGTTGCAGGGATCGACTACACTAACCTTTTTGCGTTACAAATTAGATATCTCCCTCTACAGGGCTTCAATACTGATACCGTTTGTTTCTATAGAAACTAGACTCAGAGAGGAATCTACACATATATGGAATGACTCCTAATTATCTCTGGTTAATTTACAATTATTTTCCAAAGTCGGAATAGGGGATCCAGAAACCGTTCTGGCCCTGTTTCACGAGAACTTTAATATCTCTTAAAATACAGCTCATATGGTTGTTTTGTTTCATCCATATGAAGATAGACCCATCAAGGTTCGAGTACGTAATTTTTTTAGCTATTAATTCCACTTCTACTATTTTTAGTGATTTTTTGATCTCATATCACTGCTGCTGTCCGCAGCAGTTACTGCGCAGAGACTATGCCAATTTCATGAATCCTTCCTTAGCCTTACTACTCATCCATCATACGTGACACAAATTATGGCCACCTTATCAAAATTAAGGTTTCTAAGACTCGTGGCTATAGATTCTAGCATCCCACTCAAACGACCACATAGGCCATTTTCACATGGCTTAAAGTTTACAACCCAAAATTTAACAAAACAAAATAGCTCATACATGCCAAATGTTCTCCTAAGTCGACTAAGAAGACAATACCAAAGATTGCTCACGGTGTGATGACTTCGTTGTGATTCTGAACACCCAAAAGGAGACGAGCCCAAGGAACCTAAAATGGGTGACAAGAAAACACCGAGTGAGTTTATAACTCAAGAAGTCATAAGCATTCCACAACCATCCATTAATACAATTATCATAAAATGAAATAATGAAACAAGGCCAAATGTTCCACCATACCGAACTATACCATAGTTCCTTAGATCTTCGGATCAATCTCATACCAAGTCATACATTTACATTTCATATCTGTTCAATAGGATATTTGAAGCAATTTCCATACATCATTTCATTTCCGCAACAATCATGCAATCAAATGAACTTTCATCTATTCCACGATACCTTATTTACGGGAATGCAATTGAAATCATCACATAGATTTAAATCTTACCAACTCCACCCCGAGCATGAACATAGCATCTATTAGCCATGAACTCAAGGTACTTACTCTTTCCGCTGTCCATACTCATCTCGATAAAGTCACGCCTCCATATAAATGTTCAATCGGAGATATGTGTAGAGTTCGCACACATAGTGCTTAATACTCAATCACGCACACTTAGTGCCATATGATTGAAGCCCGCACACATAGTGCCATATAGTCCAAACTCGCACACTTAGTGCCGTACATTACAAGCTCGCACACTCGGTGCCAATCTAAATCACCGTACACATCTATTTCTCGCACACTTAGTGCCGAAGCAAACTTCCTACACATTTCACTATCTCTTTTACGTTCAACATTATCATCTTTTCATACACATACATTTGTATATATTTCATCTCATTAAACACAATTGCATAGATATTACAATCATTTAAGCAATATCAAATATATGCTTAATGACTTACCTTGTGTTGGGTAAAATAGTCCAAGTCGGCTACTCGATGACCTTCGCCTTTCCCTTGCTTGATTCTCCTTCTTTAACTCCTTGAGCTTAATCAATAAATCAACTAGTTTAACCATCTCGCTAAACATTCATAATTCAATTACACATGCATATGTATGTTTGTATATTCGGCAACCATCCTCACTTATTACCCATTTAGTCAACAATCTAAGCCAAGATAAGGCTTCAATATGGTTGCCTCTAACCGAATACATGCTCACCAATTTCCCTTCATGTGGCGAATATGCATGTCCATGTTGAGGCCATTTATGCACTTATTACCACACAAAACAGCATACATTTTACTAACTAATACCTTTCCATATTGTAACTCAATACACATCTATCATTTCCTTCATAACCAAAACATCATCATAAGTAAGTATATACCTTAAGATAGTATATCGTCATACCAATACATCATGCTCAAACATATATACATATATGTATGCTAGAGCCGAATCTCAAGTTGATTGTAACTAAACATGAACATGATTTGAAACACAAATCTTACTCTCCATGCAAAGAGCATAAATCACACTTGGGGATGCACCATGGCGAATACATCACAACACCATAATTTTGGTCATGATTACACAAAGAACTTAGTATATCATTCAAAAATGCTCAAAGAAAATCTAAGAGTCCTCAATCCACCATCACATGTATCATCATCAAGCTTCATATTTAACATGCAATGGCATTAACTCAAAATCCACCTTGGCCAAATACCATCCCCATGATATAACAAAGATTTGAACCATGGGTTAATAAGAACATCAAGTTAACAACCAAAAACATGCATGAATCTCATGGCACAACATCAAACATACCTTAATCTTGATGCAAATATAGCCAAACCTCTTCCTAATCCTCTTCCAACCCAAGCATGAAGCAAAATTCCTCCCTTCCCCTCTAGTATTTTCGGTCAAGAGAGAATGAAATGGATGAGCAAAATTTTTTTCTTTTCTTTTCTTCCATGTACGGCAATGAGCGGGTTTCACTCACACACACACATTTTTTTTTCTTTACTACCCATGCTTATTTGTTTATTGTTTCCCCCTAATGCACCAACAAAACATGTTTCGAGACATGTTTAGCCCATACTCCTTGTCATGGCCGGCCATCACTTGTAAAAGGGGTATTTGACATGCAAGGCCATTGTTTTGCATGCATGCTTTAATTAGTCATCATACATTTCCCCATCATACTTTCAAAGTTTTCTACTAGGTCCTTTCTAGTGAAATTCACATTTATAACTCTAAATTAAAGCATCAAAATGTCACACATGAGTTAACACATATTATAGGCATCAAAATAAACATCAAATTATTTTTATGCCTCGGTTTTGTGGTCCCGAAACCACATCCCGACTAGGGTCGTTTAAGGGTCACAACTCTCCCCACTTAAGAAATTTTCGCCCCGAAAATCTTACCGTAAATAGGTTTGGGTATCGCTCCTTCATAGAGTTCTCGGGTTCCCAAGTAGCTTCTTCCATCCCGTGTTTGAGCCATAACACTTTTCTTGTGGAACCCTTTTGTTTGGCAACTCCTTCACTTCACGAGCTAGGATACGAATCGGTTCTTCTTCATAACTCATATCGGCTTGAATTTTAACCTCGATGGACTAATTACATGCGACGGATCAGACCTATAGTGTCGAAGCATCGAAACATGAAAGACGTCGTGAATCTTTTCAAGTTAGGGGCAAAATCAAACGACACGAATCGGACCGACTCGTTCGGATATCTCATATGGCCCGATGAACCTCGGGCTCAATTTGCCTTCTGACCAAATCGAGTATCTTTTCCAAGGCAAAACTTTAAGAAACACTTTATCTCCCACTTGATACTCAATGTCTTTTCGTTTCAGATCCGCGTACGACTTCTGACGATCGGAGTCTATCTTCAGATTTTCACGGATTATTTTACTTTCTGTTCAGCATCTTTAATCAAATCCACTCCAAAAATTTTGTTCTCACCGAGCTCGGTCCAAAACAATGGTGTACGGCATTTACGCCCGTACAAGGCCTTGTAAGGCGCCATCTTAATACTTGATTGAAAACTATTGTTGTAAGCGAATTCAATCAAAGGTAAGTACCGTTCCCATGAACCACTGAACTCGAGGATGCAACATCTCAACATATCCTCAAGTATCCGAATTATCCGCTTCGGATTGACCATCGGTTTGGGGTGAAAAGGTGCTGAAATGCAACTTGGTACCTAAAGCTTCTTGCAATCTCTTCCAAAATCGTGAGGTGAACCTCGGATCTCTATCGACACCACGTAAATCGGTACCGTGTAATCTCACAACTGAGAAACATACAATTCAGCTAGTTTATCCAATGAAAATCCGACGCATACGGGATAAAGTGAGCCGACTTAGGCGATCTATCAACAACAACCCAAATCGTATCCTTCTTGCTCACGACAATGGCGGTCGGACAAAAGTCCATTGTGACTCGATCCCATTTCCACTCGGGTATCGTAATCGGTGAAGTAATCTCGAAGGCACTTGATGTTCCGCTTTCACTTGTTGACATATTAAACATCTCAAACAAAGTCGAGATGTCTCGTTTCATACCATGCCACCAAAACCGTCGTTTCAAATCGTTGTACATCTTCGTACTCCCGGGTGGATTGCCATTCGGCTACAATGGGCTTCGTTCGAATCATTGAAATAAGTTCAATTCTTTGGAACACATGACGACTTCGAACCTCAAACAATCGTCATCACCAATATGAAACTCCGATTCCTTGTTGAACACACTCACCCGTTTTGCAACCAATTCATCATCAACTTTACGAGCTTCACGAATTTGATGAGTCAACAATGGTTTGGCCTTTAATTGACTACTAACACATTGTCGGGTAGAATAGACAAGTGTACATTCATTGCTCGTAAAAGCAAGCGATTTCCGGCTTAAGGCGTCCACAACCACATTAGCCTTTCCGGGTGATAATCAATGACAAGCTCGTAATCTTTTAACAACTCGAGCCAACGTCTTTGTCGCAGATTTAAGTCTCTTTGAGTCATCAAATATTTGAGACTTTTGTGATCCGAATACACATGGCACTTCCCACCAAATAAGTAATGTCGCCATATCTTTAAGGCGAATACGATGGCAGCCAATTCGAGATCATGGGTCGGATAATTTTTCTCATGTGGCTTTAATTGTCTCGACGCGTAGGCCACAATTCGACCTTCTTGCATTAATACACAACCTAACCCAAGTAGGGAGGTGTCACTGTAAATGACAAACTCTTTGCCAGATTCGGGCTGCACTAAAACTGGAGCTTCCGTTAAATGAATTTTCAATTGATCGAAACTTTTCTGACACTTTTCCGTCCATTCAAACTTGACATCCTTCAAGCGGTTTCGTCATGGGTGTGGCTATCATCAAGAATCCTTTTACAAACCGTCGGTAGTGTAAGCAAGTCCCAAAAAGCTCGAACCTCAAGAATATTTCTGAGGCTTCAAGAAAGTATAGTTGAAATTTTACTCGATTCGACTCGAATACCGATCGAGATACCACATGACCCAAGAAGCTAACCTCTCTTAACCGAACTCACACTTGCTGAACTTAGCATATAACTGCTTATCCCGTAAAATTTGCAACACTAATCTCAGGTGCTCACCGCATGTTCGGTCTCATCTCTTGAATAGACCAAGATGTCGTCAATGAACACCACTACGAACCGATCCAAATATGATCTGAAGATCCGATTCATCAAATCCATAAATACCGTAGGGCATTAGTGAGCCCAAACGGCATCACTAAGAATTCAGTAGTGACCATATCTCGCTCAAGGCGGTTTGGGTATATCCAAATCTCGGATTCAAGAATCGATAATAGCCCGATCTCAAATCTATTTTTGAAAACACCGAGGCTCCTTCAGTTGATCGAACAAATCATCGATCTGTGAGTAACAGATATTTGTTCTTTATTGTCACTTTATTAAGTTGACGATAGTCGATGCACAACCTCATGGTTTTGTCCTTCTTTTCACAAACAACACCGGTGCACCCTAAGGTGAAAAACTCGCGCGAGCAAAGCCTCTATCCACCAACTCTTGCAACCGAGCTTTCAACTCCTTTAATTCCGTTGGTGCCATACGATACGGAGCTATCGAAATCGGTGTGGTCCTGTACAAGCTCAATACCAAACTCTATCTCCGAACAGTGGCAAACCCGGTAATTCTTGGAAAAACATCCGGTATTCACAAACCACCGAAACCTGATTCGGGTTTTATTTCTAACTCCTTATCATCAAGTACATACGCAAGGTATGCTTCGCACCCTTTTCTTACATATTTCGGGCCAACATTGATGATATTACGGTGGCAACCCTTCAAGTCCGTAGACTCAACTCGGTTCATCTCGTTATTTAGCATCTCAATTCAATAGTCTTGCTTTTGCAATTCACAACCGCATCATGCACGGTCAACCAATCCAACCCAAGAATAACATCAAATTCATCGAACGGCAAAAGCATCAAGTCCACGGAAAACAGAACCTCAAATGACTAGGGGCATTTCTTACACACTTTGTCGACCAAAGCACGTAACGACCCAAGGGATTTGACACCGAATTACGAACTCGAGAGACTCAGCGGTGAGTCTTCTTTTGGATGCTAAGGTTTCACATACATATGAATGAGTAGAGCCGGGGTCAATCAATGCAATCACACTAGTATCAAAGAGAGTGAAAGTACCACCGATAACGTCGGGGAGGATGCCTCCTCTCGGCGCGGATAGCATAAGCTCTAGCAGAGCACGAGTCTCGGATCGAACAACCGTATCGAGACCCTCTCTAATTACCACCCTACCTCCCGAAATCCTCGGGGGTCTACCTCTAGCCGTCGTCCCACTAGATCTTGCACCTTGCATCTTATTCTTCTCATCTAGCTCCGTGCAATCTCTAATGAAGTGGTCCCTCGAACCGCATCCATAACAGGCCCTATTAACAGACTTACCCCAACATTCACCTATGTGTCGTCTTCCACATTGGGGCATTCGGCTTTTCTTGACGATTATTGCCCACACTAGCTACCGAGGTAGCTCGTGAGTCCATCGATGGTCGTGCTCTAATGGAAATTCCCGATCGCCCTCGACTTATTTGTGTCCTCTCTCGAACTTCTTTTACACCGAAAATGAAGCCTTGCCCGTCGATCTTTTACGATAATCTCTAGCTTCAAATTCAGAACTTCCTCTTCTCCTTCCGAGCTCTTCCGCCTTGCGAGCTCGTTCAACTAGTGTTACAAATTCTTTTATCTCCAAAATACCCACCAAGAGCTTTAACTCTTCATTCAATCCTCTTCAAATCTTTTGCACATAGCAACCTCATCAGCCACACACTCCGAGCATACCGACTAAGTCTTACGAACTCATGTTCAGATTTAGATACTAATCATCGACCTTGCTTGAGCTCCAAGAATTCCTTACGCTTTTGATCGATGAACGTTGACTAATGTATTTCTTTGAAATTCCGTTTGGAAGAAATCCCAAGTAACTTGTTCCTTTGGGACTATGGAAATTAAGGTCCTCCACCAATAGTAGGTGAGTCTCATAACAAGGATATAGCACACTTAAGACATTCATCGGTGTGCATGATTCATCAAACACTCTAATGGTGTTATCAAGCGAACTCACCCTTTCAAAGATAAATCGATAATTATGGCCTTAAACTCCTCGGCCCCATGCTTCCTAATCAAGTCCACGGTGGTTTACTCAACCTCACAGGATCAGCAACTAATGGCATTACGGGCTCTTGGGGTGGATTATTTAAATTTGGGAATGGTTGGACAGCCAGTTGGTTCGGGCATATTACGCGACCCACTCATTCATCATGGTGAAGAAGGCTTGTTTTGCCCTTTATCTTGATTATTCGCGGATGATCGAGGCTCAACAGCGGTGTCCCTTGCGCAGAGCAGCCGCTACACTTTCAACGTCATCCGCCAAGGGTCTCTCTACCGGGTTCCATTTGCTAATCAAAACAAAAATTTCAACCGTCAAGTCATCACATTTTAAGCACTAACACATTGGCATTTATAGCTAGACTCACACGCTACGGTAGTCCTAGAACCGACTAAACCTGGCTCGATACCAATAAAATTGTAACACCCGAACCCGAGACCGTCATGGGAGTCGAACACGAGGTGTTAATGGACTTCAAACCACTTATTGAGAATTTCCCGGACAAGTCGCCAATCTGTGTATTAGTCGCTTCAAAAATCATATCTTGAGTTTTAAACTCGAAAATCAGTTTCGTAATTTTTCCCTGAAACTAGACTCATATGTCCATCTACAGATTTTTTTCTAGAATTTTTGGTCGAGCCAATTAGTACAGTTTATTAGTTAAAATCTACCCTGTTGCAGGGATCGACTACACTGACCTTTGTGCGTTACGAATTGGATATCTCCCTATACAGGGCTTCAATACTGATTCCGTTTGTTTCTATAGAAACTAGACTCAGAGAGGAATCTACAAATATATGGCATGACTCCTAATTATCTCTGGTTAATTTACAATGATTTTCCAAAGTCGGAAAAGGGGATCCAGAAACTGTTCTCACCCTGTTTTACGAGAACTTTAATATCTCTTAAAATACAGCTCATATGGTCGTTTTGTTTCATCCATATGAAAATAGACCCATCAAGCTTCGAGTACGTAATTTTTTTAGCTATTAATTCCACTTCTACTATTTTTAGTGATTTTTCGATCTCATATCACTGCTGCTGTCCGCAATAGCCTGCGAGAGACTATGCCAATTTCATGAATCCTTCCTTAGCCTTACTACTCATCCATCATACGTGACACAAATTATGGCCACCTTATCAAAATTAAGGTTTCTAAGACTCGTGGCTATAGATTCTAGCATCCCACTCAAGCGACCACATAGGCCATTTTCACATGGCTTAAAGTTTACAACCCAAAATTTAACAAAACAAAATAGCTCATACATGCCAAATGTTCTCCTAAGTCGACTAAGAAGACAATACCAAAGATTGCTCGCGGTGTGATGACTTAGTTGTGGTTATGAACACCCAAAAGGAGACGAGCCCAAGGAACCTAAAATGGGTGACAAGAAAACACCGAGTGAGTTTATAACTCGATGAAGTCATAAGCATTCCACAACCATCCATTAATACAATTATCATAAAATGAAATAATGAAACAAGGCCAAATGTTCCACCATACCGAACTATACCATAGTCTCTTAGATCTTTCGAATCAATCTCATACCAAGTCATACATTTACATTTCATATACTGTTTAATAGGATATTTGAAGCAATTTCCATACATCATTTCATTTCGCAACAATCATGCAATCAAATGAACTTTCATCTATTCCACGATACCTTATTTACGGAATGCAATTGAAATCATCACATAGATTTAAATCTTACCAACTCCACCCGAGCATGAACATAGCATCTATTAGCCATGAACTCAAGGTACTTACTCTTTCCGCTGTCCATACTCATCTCGATAAAGTCACGCCTCCATATAAATGTTCAATCGGAGATATGTGTAGAGTTCGCACACATAGTGCTTAATACTCAATCACGCACACTTAGTGCCATATGATTGAAGCCCCCACACATAGTGCCATATAGTCCAAACTCGCACACTTAGTGCCGTACATTACAAGCTCGCACACTCGGTGCCAATCTAAATCACCGTACACATCTATTTCTCACACTTAGTCTTGAAGCAAACTTCCTACACATTTCACTATCTCTTTTACGTTCAACATTATCATCTTTTCATACACATACATTTGTATATATTTCATCTCATTAAACACAATTGCATAGATATTACAATCATTTAAGCAATATCAAATATATGCTTAATGACTTACCTTGTGTTGGGTAAAATAGTCCAAGTCGGCTACTCGATGACCTTCGCCTTTCCCTTGCTTGATTCTCCTTCTTTAACTCCTTGAGCTTAATCAATAAATCAACTAGTTTAACCATCTCGCTAAACATTCATAATTCAATTACACATGCATATGTATGTTTGTATATTCGCAACCATCCTCACTTATTACCCATTTAGTCAACAATCTAAGCCAAGATAAGGCTTCAATATGGTTGCCTCTAACCGAATACATGCTCACCAATTTCCCTTCATGTGGCCGAATATGCATGTCCATGTTGAGGCCATTTATGCACTTATTACCACACAAAAACAGCATACATTTTACTAACTAATACCTTTCCATATTGTAATTCAATACACATCTATCATTTCCTTCATAACCAAAACATCATCATAAGTAAGTATATACCTTAAGATAGTATATACGTCATACCAATATATCATGCTCAAACATATATACATATATGTATGCTAGAGTCAAATCTCAAGTTGATTGTAACTAAACATGAACATGATTTCGAAACACAAATCTTACTCTCCATGCAAAGAGCTTAAATCACACTCGGGGATGCACCATGGCCGAATACATCACAACACCATAATTTTGGTCATGATTACACAAAGAACTTAGTATATCATTCAAAAATGCTCAAAGAAAATCTAAGAGTCCTCAATCCACCATCACATGTATCATCATCAAGCTTCATATTTAACATGCAATGGCATTAACTCAAAATCCACCTTGGCCAAATACCATCCCCATGATATAACAAAGATTTGAACCATGGGCTAATAAGAACATCAAGTTAACAACCAAAAACATGCATGAATCTCATGGCACAACATCAAACATACCTTAATCTTGATGCAAATATAGCCAAACCTCTTCCTAATCCTCTTCCAACCCAAGCATGAAGCAAAATTCCTCCCTTCCCCTCTAGTATTTTCGGTCAAGAGAGAATGAAATGGATGAGCAAAATTTTTTTCTTTTCTTTTCTTCCATGTACGGCAATGGGGGGATTTCACTCACACACACACATTTTTTTTTCTTTACTACCCATGCTTATTTGTTTATTGTTTCCCTCTAATGGCACCAACAAAACATGTTTCATGACATGTTTAGCCCATACTCCCTTGTCATGGCCGGCCATCACTTGTAAAAAGGGGGTATTTGACATGCAAGGCCATTGTTTTGCATGCATGCTTTAATTAGTCATCATACATTTCCCCATCATACTTTCAAAGTTTTCTACTAGGTCCTTTCTAGTGAAATTCACATTTATAACTCTTTTAATTAAGCTCAAGAGCCTAGAGGATCAAGTTGGATAAGGGAAGGGAAGAAGTGATCGAATAGCCGCCGAAATCGTTCGACCACATCCGAGGTAAGTTTTAAGCAATTAATCGTTGAGTAAATTCAATCATAATAGGACATAATGAGTTGATTTGATAAGATATGATGTGGCCATGAAATGTCTTAAGCCCAAATGGTAAGTTCATAAGTGTTTGGACTTGGAAAGTTAAGAGCAAATTGTAATAAATTGCTTGGACAGCAGCAGTAATGTGATTTTAGAAAATCACTATAAATTGTTGGTGTGGAATTATAGGCTGAATAAAAATGTAATCAAATCTTAGTTGGTCTAGTTTCTTATAAAAGAGACCGTGGAATCAAAGGAATTTCCTATAAAGAGATATTTTAAGTTGTGGGACGAGTGTCGGAATGACTCAAAATCCCTGTTCTGTATTTGGAAAATCATTATAATTTGTACAAAAATGGTTATGAGATAAGATTTATATGCTTAGACTCCTTAATGAGTCTAGTTTCAAATGGAATCAAATAAAACACATTATGAATTCTGTACAATGAAAAATTTAATTCGAGTGAAGAGTGGTCAGATTGGTCAAACAGTGAAACAGGGGAAACTTTAAGAAAAATCTGGTATTGATTGGCCAAACCTAAAATTCTGAAAATTTTATGGATGAAAGATACATGAGTCTAAATTCGGGGAAAATTAACGGCAATTGATTTTGAGTTTTGTAGCTCCAGTTATAAACAATTTAGCGACTGTTGCTCAGGAAAAGAAAACTGCTTGTAGTGAATAGGTGATTTTGTTGTAAACTTTGATGAAATTATTTGAGTTGCTTATGAGCTATTGTTGAAATTGATGTACAAGAAAAATATGAAATATGTAGGAGATGTATATATGTGATAAGGCCTAATGGCCAATGTGATGAATGTGAAAGAGTATATATGTGATAAGGCCTAATGGCCGATGTGATGAATGTGAAGGTGTATATATATGTGATAAGGCCTAATGGCCAATGTGATGAATGTGAAAGTGTATATACATGTGATAAGGCCTAATGGCCAATGTGATGAATGTGAAAGAGTATATATGTGATAAGGCCTAATGGCCGATGTGATGAATGTGAAGGTGTATATATATGTGATAAGGCCTAATGGCCAATGTGATGTGTGACAGCCCCAAATTGACCCTAGTCGGAAAGTGGTTTCGGGACCACAAAACCGAGTCATAAAAATAATTAATTGCTATATTCTATGCTTATTGTGGGTGTACATGCACATGTGGAAGTTTCATTCTCTAATTTTACCAATTGTATGAGAAATTATAAATAGGGATCAATGCGAGACGTGGTGAAATATGATAGGCTAATTTTAAATGGCCTATTAATACATGTGGAAAAGTGTTTGTCCTTGCATGTCAAATTAGCCAAATTGGAGCATGATGGCGGCCATGCTATGGGTGGAAACATGTCTCCAACATGTTAGACTAGTGATGCATGTAGGAAACAATAAAATAAGAAAGTTAGTATTAAAGAAATGGAAAAAGAAAATGATGATAACAAAAAAATAATAATGTGTAGATGCCCCTTTGCGTGACCAAAAACAAAGAAAGAAAGAAAAGAAAATAGTTGTTCATCCTTTGGTAGTCTTGGCGAATAGAAGCAAGGGAAGAAGGGGGAAGAGCTTGAGAAAAATCGGCTATGGTGGTTGCTAGACTAAGGTATGTTTGATGATATTCCATGAGATGCATGCATGCTTTAGTTGTTAGTTTAAGTTCTACCTAGCCCATGGTTTAGATTTCTTTTGCTATTTGATGGAGATGAAATTTGGCCATGGATGTTGTCTTTCTTGGTTGGTGTTTTGATGTTGTTGTAATGAAGCATGAAGAGGAGTGAGTTCAAATGTTTAATAAAAGGAGATTTTTAGGTCATTGAGTTCTTGTTGTTGTGTGTGTATGTGCATGAGTATTCGCCATGCTATAGAATTCATGTTGCAAAATGATAAATGCTTGGTACATTCGGCTATAATGGGCATTAAGAGGGTGAAGTTTGAATTAGTTAAAGGTTCATATAGGTTGTCTTGATGAAAAGAAAGAGAAAAATTAGATATCATATTTGGTGCTAGTGTGGTATATAAGGGTGTTGAACTTAAATAAGTAATATTCGGCTAGCATGATAAGTATGAAATATTAAGTAGATGAGATAATTGATGGTGAAGTGGCTAATAGGACTTTTAATGAAATCTATGCTAAGGCCGAATGTATCAAATGCTAAATGTGCTTATGTATATTCGCCACCTAATTAAGCACATAGGTGGTGTTGAATTTAATCTTGCACATTCGGCCATATGGGTGTACACACTTGTGATACTATCCTTGATTAGGATAGTTGGCAATAGGGTGATAGCCTAAGGTTGTGAACCAAATAGTTCAAAAGCATGGGGTAGAAGGATAAGAATTTGTCATGTGTATCCTATGAAATGAAATTTTAATGTGTGATACAAATATTTTACAAAGTGGTTGAATGGGTTGATTTAATTGTTTAAGCTCAAGATCCTAAAGAGAGGCGTCCAACAAGGGAAATCGAAGGTCATCGAGTAGCCGACTTGGGATTATTTGCCCAACACAAGGTAAGTCATTAAGCATATATTTGGTGTTGATGTAAATGACCATAATATATACGCAATTGTGTTTAAATGAGTTGATGTGTAAATGAAAATGTATGTGTATGGAATGATGCCATTGTTGAATGTATAAAGGCAGCAACATGCATAAGGTATTGGTCTCGGCACTAAGTGTGCGGGTATAAATGGACACGGTGACAAGATTGGCACTAAGTGTGCGAGTTTAAAAATTGTACAGCACTAAGTGTGCGAACTGAAAATATATAGCACTAAGTGTGCGAGCTGAAAATTATATAGCACTAAGTGTGCGAGCTGAAAATATATAGCACTAAGTGTGCGGATTCACTATATACTCTTGCGTTACAATTGGCATCGAGTGTGCGACATTATCGAGTTAATCCGGACAGCGGATCCGTAAGTACCTTGAGCTCATGGCGAATGGGCACTATGGTCATGCTCGGGGTTGAGCTTGGTAAGCTTTAAATCTATGTGATGATTACAATTGTATGATTGTGGTGAAAATGAGTTGGTGTATAAAATGACTCAAATATCTTATTGAATAGAATATGAAATGTGAATGTATGACTTGGTACGAGATTGAACCGAAGGTCTAAGGAACTATGGTATAGTTCGATATGGATGGAACAATTAGCCTTGTTTCATTGTTTCACTTTGTGATGAATTTAGCTAATGGATAATTGTAAAGTGCTTATGACTTCTCGAGTTATAAACTCACTCGGTGTTTTCTTGTCACCCATTTTAGGTCTCGTGGACTCGTCTCTTTTGTGTGCTCGGAACCGTCAACGAAGTCATCACACCGCAAGCAATCTTTGGTATTGTCTTCTTAGTCGATCTAGGAGAACATTTGGCATGTATAGGCTATTTTGTTTTGTTGAAATTTGGGTTGTAAACTTTAGCCATGCGAAAATGGCCCATATGGTTGGATGGATTTGGTTCCAAAACACTTATTCATGAGTCTTAAAAATCTAAATTTTGATAAGGTGGTCATAATTTGTGATATGAATGATGGATGATTAGTTGGGTCATGGAGGAATTATGAAATAGGCATTGTTTGCCTTAGTAACAGATGCTGACAGCAGCAGTGATGTGAGATTGAAAAATCACTAAAAATAGTAGAAGTAGAATTAAATAGTGAATAAATTATGAAATTGAACACTGATGAATCTACTTTCATATGGAAGAAACGAAACGGTCATATGAGTCGGATTTTAAGAGATAATCAGGTTTTCGTGAAACAGGGCCAGAACGGTTTCTGGATCCCCTGCTCCGAATTTGAAAATTCACTATAAATTAACCAGAGATAATTAGAAGTCATACTCTATATGTACAGATTTCTTTGTGAGTCTAGTTTCTTTATAAACAAACGGCATGAGTTTTGGAGCCCTGTACAGGAAGATATCCAAGTCGTAGTGCGCAAAGGTCAGTGTAGTCGAACCCTGAAACAGGGGAGACTTTAACTAATAAAATATACTAATTTGCTCGACCAAAAATTCTAGAAAAAAATTTGTAGATGGAATTATGAGTCTAGTTTCAGGGAAAATTTACGGAACTGATTTTCGAGTTCTGGAACTCGAGATATGATTTTAAGGTAACAGTGACGCAGTTAGCCAGCCTGCCTTTAATGGAGAAATTAATTATTTCAAGAGAGAAATAAGGAAGTAAGCCGGTAACACCTTGTGGTCAAATCCGGTGACGGTCACGGGTTTGGGGTGTTACATTTTATTGGTATCAGAGCTATGGTTTAGTCGGTTCTAGGACTACCATAGCGCGTGTGAGTCTAGCTATACATGCCAAATTGTTAGTGCTTAATAATGTGATGACTTCTGACGGTTGAAATTTTTGTCTTGGGTAGCAAATGGAACCCGGGGTAGAGAGACCCTTGGCGGACGACGTTGAAAGTGTAGCGGCTGCTCCCGCGCAAGGGACACCGCCTGTTGAGCCTCGATCATCCGCGAATAATCAAAATGAAGGGCGAAAGAAGCCTTCCTCACCATGATGAATGAGTGGGTCGCATAATATGCCCGAACCAATCCTACCGTCCAACCATTCCGAATTCAAACACCCCACCGCAAGAGCCCGAATGCCTCCGATTACTAATCCTGTGAGGATGAGTAAACCACCGTGGACTTGATTAGGAAGCGCAATGAGGAGTTCAAGGCCATAGTTCTTGATGATGTCGAAAAGGCCGAGTTCGCTCGATAACACCATTCGAGTGTTAGATGAACTGCTATGCACACCCGATGAATGTCTTAAGTGTGCTATATCCTTGTTGCGAGACTCAGCTAGGACTTTAATTTCCATAGTCCCAAATGAACGAGTTACTTAGGATTTCTTTCAATCCAATTTGAAAGAAATACATTAGTCAACAGTTCATCGATCGAAGCGTAAGGAGTTCTTGGAACTCAAGCAAGGCCGGATGATCAGATCTCGAATACGAACATGAGTTCGTAAGACTTAGTCGGTATGCTCGGGAGTGTGTGGTTGATGAGGTTGCTATGTGCAAAAGATTTGAAGAGGATTGAATGAAGATTTAAAGCTCTTGGTGGGTATTTTGGAGATAAAAGAATTTGTAACACTAGTTGAACGAGCTCGCAAGGCTAAAGAGCTCGAAAGGAGAAGAAGAAGGCCGAATTTGAAGCTAGAGATTATCGTAAAAGATCGACGGGTAAAGCTCCATTTTCGGCTGTAAAGAAGTTCGAGAGGACACAAATAAGTCGAGGCGATGCGGGGATTTCCATTAGAGCACGACCATCGATGGACTCACGAGCTACTTGGTAGCTAGTGTGGGCAATAATCGTCAAGAAAAGCCCGAATTCCCCAATGTGGAAGACTACACATAGGTGAATGTTGGGGTAAGTCATTAATAGGGCTGTTATGGATGCGGTTCAAGGACCACTTCATTAGAGATTGCACGGAGCTAGATGAGAAGAATAAGATGCAAGGTGCAAGATCTAGTGGGACGACGGCTAGAGGTAGACCCCGAGGATTTCGTGGAGGTAGGGGTGGTAATCAGAGAGGGCCTCTGCACGGTTGTTCGATCCGAGACTCGTGCTCTGCTAGAGCATATGCTATCCAAGCACGAGAGGAGGCAACCTCCTCGACGTTATCACCGGTACTTTCACTCTATTTGATACTAGTGTGATTGCATTGATTGACCCCGGCTCTACTCATTCATATGTATGTGAAACCTTAGCATCCAAGAAGACTCTACCGTTGAGTCTCTCGAGTTCGTAATTCGAGTGTCAAACCCTTTGGGTCAATACGCATTGTTGATAAAGTGTGCAAGAGATGCCCCTAATAATTCGAGAATCTGTTTTCCGGTGATCTCGCTTCTACCATTTGATGAATTCGATGTTATTCTTGGTATAGATTGGTGACCGTACATGATGCAATGGTGGACGCAAAGGAAAACCATCGATTTAAAAAGAGTGCCAGCGATAGTATCTTCTATGACCGCCGGAGGTATGTGAAAAAGGGTGTGAAACATACCTTGCATATGTGTTTGAAAGTAAAGAGACGGAAAGGAAACTCGAATCGGTACCAGTGGTTTGTGAGTATTGAGATGTTTTTCCGAGGAGTTACCGGATTGCCACCGGTTCGAGAAGTGGAATTCGCATCGGTTGTACCGGTATTACGCCGATCTCAATAGCCCCATATCGATGACATTTTGGTCTATTCGAGATGATATCGAGCATGCTGAACACCTGAGGCTAGTGTTGCAAATTTTACGAGATAAGCAGTTATACGCAAGGTTCAGTAAATGTGAATTTTGGTTAAGAGAGGTTAGCTTTTTGGGGCACGTGGTGTCCGCATCGGGTGTCAGGGTGGACCCGAACAAAATTTCGGCTATAGTCGATTGGAAACCTCCGAGGAATGTTACCGAAGTTAGGAGCTTTTTGGGGCTTGCCGGATACTATCGACGATTTGTGAAAGGTTTTTCGACGATAGTTGCGCCGATGACGAAACTACTCCAAAAAGATGTTAAGTTCGAGTGGTCGGAACGCTGTCAAGAAAGTTTCGATTGACTAAAAACTGCTTAACCGAGGCCCCAGATTAGTACAACCGAGTCCCAGAAAGAGTTTGTCACGTCTGATGATGCATCCTTGCTTGGGCTAGGTTGTGTGTTGATGCAAGAAGGTCGAGTTGTGGCTTACGCGTCGAGACAACTAAAGCCGCATGAGAGAAACTATCCCACCCATGACCTTGAACTAGCAGACCATAGTGTTCGCCTTGAAAATATGGCGACATTACTTGTTTGGAGAAAGGTGTCATATTTATTCGGACCACAAAAGTCTTAAATATTTGATGACTCGAAGAGATCTAAATCTGCGATAAAGACGTTGGCTTGAGTTGTCGAAAGATTATGAACTTGTCATTGATTATCACTCGGGAAAGGCCAACGTGGTGGCTGATGCTTTAAGTCGTAAAGCACTGTCTGCTTTGAGAGCGATGGATGCTCATCTATCCGTTTCACCCGATGAGGTGCTAGTAGTCGAATTAGAGACCAAACCGTTATTGATTCATCAAGTACTCGAATCTCAGAAGGTCGGTGCCGAATTGGTCGCTAAGCGAGCCGAATGTGTTTCAAATGAGGAATCGGAATTTCAGATTGATGACAATGATTGCTTGACATTCAAGGGTCTATTATGTATTCCAAGGAATTCGGAACTTGTTTCGATGATTTTGAACGAGGCTCACAGTAGTCGAATGTCAGTCCACCCGGGGTAGTACTAAAATGTACAATGACCAAACGTCAATTTTGGTGGCCCGGTATGAAACGGACATTTGAATTTGTTTCAAAGTGTTTGATATGTCAACAAGTGAAAGCGGAACATCAAGTGCCATCGGGATTACTTCAGCCAATCACGATACCCGAGTGGAAATGGGATCGAGTCACAATGGACTTTGTGTCTGGGTTACCATTGACTCGTAATAAGAAAGACTCGGTTTGGGTCATTGTTGATAGACCGACCAAGTCCGCTCATTTTATCCCCGTCACTTTGGATTTTTCGCCGATAAATTGGCGAATTATACATCTCCCAAATTGTTCGATTGCATGGGGTACCTATTTCTATCGTGGTTCGGATAGAGACCCAACATTTACATCGCGGTTTTGGAAGAAATTGTAAGAGGCTTTGGGTACCAAGCTGCATTTTAGCACGCTTTCATCCCCAAACCGATGGTCAATCCGAACGGATAATTCAAATACTCGAGGATATGTTGAGATGTTGCATCCTTGAGTTTAGTGGTTCATGGAACGGTATTTACCTTTGATTGAATTCGCTTACAACAATAGTTTTCAATCAAGTATTAAGATGGCGCCTTACGAGGCTTTATACGGTCGTAAATGCCGTACCCATTATTCGACTGAACTTAGTGAAAGTAAAATCTTGAGGTTGATTTGATTAAGAATGCCGAAGCGAAAGTTCGAGTAATTCGTGAAAGTTTGAAAGTCGCTTCGGATCGCCAAAAGTCGTATGCGGATTTGAGAAGAAAAGACATTGAATATCGGGTTGGAGACAAGTATTTCTCAAAGTCTCACCCGGAAGAAGGTGCTTAGATTTTGCCGTAAGGGCAAATTGAGTCCGAGATTCATCGGTCCGTATGAAGTATCCGAACGAGTTGGGCCGATGGCGCATCGATTAATTTTACCCCGAGCTCGAAAAGATTTACAACGTTTTCCAAGTCTCGATGCTTGACGATATAGATCCGACCGTCGACGTAATCACTCCATCCGAGATTGAGATTCACCTAATTTGAGTTATGAAGAAGAGCCGGTTCGCATTACGATGCGTCAAGTAAAAGAGTTGCGAAATAAGAAAATTCCATTAGTGAAGGTGTTGTGGCATAAACACGAATTGAAGAAGCCACTTGGGAACTTGAGGACTCTATGAAAGAGCGATACCGAGCCTATTTACCGGTAAGATTTTAGGGATGAAAATTTCTTAAGTGGGGAGAGTTGTGACCCCAAATTGACCCTAGTCGGAAAGTGGTTTCGGGACCACAAAACCGAGTCATAAAAATAATTAATTGCTATATTCTATGCTTATTGTGGGTGTACATGCACATGTGGAAGTTTCATTCTCTAATTTTACCAATTGTATGAGAAATTATAAAATAGGGATCAATGCGAGACGTGGTGAAATATGATAGGCTAATTTTAAATGGCCTATTAATACATGTGGAAAAGTGTTTGTCCTTGCATGTCGAATTAGCCAAATTGGAGCATGATGGCCGGCCATGCTATGGGTGGAAACATGTCTCCAACATGTTAGACTAGTGATGCATGTAGGAAACAATAAAATAAGAAAGTTAGTATTAAAGAAATGGAAAAAGAAAATGATGATAACAAAAAAAAATAATAATGCGTAGATGCCCCCTTTGCCGTGACCAAAAACAAAGAAAGAAAGAAAAGAAAATATTTGTTCATCCTTTGGTAGTCTTGGCCGAATAGAAGCAAGGGAAGAAGGGGGAAGAGCTTGAGAAAAATCGGCTATGGTGGTTGCTAGACTAAGGTATGTTTGATGATATTCCATGAGATGCATGCATGCTTTAGTTGTTAGTTTAAGTTCTACCTAGCCCATGGTTTAGATTTCTTTTGCTATTTGATGGAGATGAAATTCGCCATGGATGTTGTCTTTCTTGGTTGGTGTTTTGATGTTGTTGTAATGAAGCATGAAGAGGAGTGAGTTCAAATGTTTAATAAAAGGAGATTTTTAGGTCATTGAGTTCTTGTTGTTGTGTGTGTATGTGCATGAGTATTCGCCATGCTATAGAATTCATGTTGCAAAATGATAAATGCTTGGTACATTCGGCTATAATGGGCATTAAGAGGGTGAAGTTTGAATTAGTTAAAGGTTCATATAGGTTGTCTTGATGAAAAGAGAAAGAGAAGAATTAGATATCATATTTGGTGCTAGTGTGGTATATAAGGGTGTTGAACTTAAATAAGTAATATTCGTCTAGCATGATAAGTATGAAATATTAAGTAGATGAGATAATTGATGGTGAAGTGGCTAATAGGGACTTTTAATGAAATCTATGCTAAGGCCGAATGTATCAAATGCTAAATGTGCTTATGTATATTCGGCCACCTAATTAAGCACATAGGTGGTGTTGAATTTAATCTTGCACATTAAGCCATATGGGTGTACACACTTGTGATACTATCCTTGATTAGGATAGTTGGCAATAGGGTGATAGCCTAAGGTTGTGAACCAAATAGTTCAAAAGCATGGGGTAGAAGGATAAGAATTTGTCATGTGTATCCTATGAAGTGAAAATTTAATGTGTGATACAAATATTTTACAAAGTGGTTGAATGGGTTGATTTAATTGTTTAAGCTCAAGATCCTAAAGGAGAGGCGTCCAACAAGGGGAAATCGAAGGTCATCGAGTAGCCGACTTGGGATTATTTGCCCAACACAAGGTAAGTCATTAAGCATATATTTGGTGTTGATGTAAATGACCATAATATATACGCAATTGTGTTTAAATGAGTTGATGTGTAAATGAAAATGTATGTGTATGGAATGATGCCATTGTTGAATGTATAAAGGCAGCAACATGCATAAGGTATTGGTCTCGGCACTAAGTGTGCGGGTATAAATGGACACGGTGACAAGATTGGCACTAAGTGTGCGAGTTTAAAAATTGTACAGCACTAAGTGTGCGAACTGAAAATATATAGCACTAAGTGTGCGAGCTGAAAATTATATAGCACTAAGTGTGCGAGCTGAAAATATATAGCACTAAGTGTGCGGATTCACTATATACTCTTGCGTTACAATTGGCACTGAGTGTGCGACATTATCGAGTTAATCCCGGACAGCGGATCGGGTAAGTACCTTGAGCTCATGGCGAATGGGCACTATGGTCATGCTCGGGGTTGAGCTTGGTAAGCTTTAAATCTATGTGATGATTACAATTGTATGATTGTGGTGAAAATGAGTTGGTGTATAAAAATGACTCAAATATCTTATTGAATAGAATATGAAATGTGAATGTATGACTTGGTACGAGATTGAACCGAAAGGTCTAAGGAACTATGGTATAGTTCGATATGGATGGAACAATTGGCCTTGTTTCATTGTTTCACTTTGTGATGAATTTAGCTAATGGATAATTGTAAATTGCTTATGACTTACTGAGTTATAAACTCACTCGGTGTTTTCTTGTCACCCATTATAGGTCTCGTGGACTCGTCTCTTTTGTGTGCTCGGAACCGTCAACGAAGTCATCACACCGGCAAGCAATCTTTGGTATTGTCTTCTTAGTCGATCTAGGAGAACATTTGGCATGTATAGGCTATTTTGTTTTGTTGAAATTTGGGTTGTAAACTTTAGCCATGCGAAAATGGCCCATATGGTTGGATGGATTTGGTTCCAAAACACTTATTCATGAGTCTTAAAAATCTAAATTTTGATAAGGTGGTCATAATTTGTGATATGAATGATGGATGATTAGTTGGGTCATGGAGGAATTATGAAATAGGCATTGTTTGCCTTAGTAACAGATGCTGACAGCAGCAGTGATGTGAGATTGAAAAATCACTAAAAATAGTAGAAGTAGAATTAAATAGTGAATAAATTATGAAATTGAACACTGATGAATCTACTTTCATATGGAAGAAACGAAACGGTCATATGAGTCGGATTTTAAGAGATAATCAGGTTTTCGTGAAACAGGGCCAGAACGGTTTCTGGATCCCCTGCTCCGAATTTGAAAATTCACTATAAATTAACCAGAGAGAATTAGAAGTCATACTCTATATGTACAGATTTTTTTGTGAGTATAGTTTCTTTAGAAACAAACGGCATGAGTTTTGGAGCCCTGTACAGGAAGATATCCAAGTTGTAGTGCGCAAAGGTCAGTGTAGTCGAACCCTGAAACAGGGGAGACTTTAACTAATAAACTGTACTAATTTGCTCGACCAAAAATTCTAGAAAAAAATTTGTAGATGGAATTATGAGTCTAGTTTCAGGGAAAATTTAGGGAACTGATTTTCGATTTCTGGAACTCGAGATATGATTTTTAAGGTAACAGTGATGCAGTTAGCCAGCCTGCCTTAATGTAAATTAATTATTTCCAAGAGAGAAATAAGGGAAGTAAGCCCGGTAACACCTTGTGGTCAAATCCGGTGACGGTCACGGGTTTGGGGTGTTACATGATGAATGTGAAAGAGTATATATGTGATAAGGCCTAATGGCCAATGTGATGAATGTGAAAGAGTATATATGTGATAAGGCCTAATGGCCGATGTGATGAATGTGAAGGTGTATATATATGTGATAAGGCCTAATGGCCAATGTGATGAATGTGAAAGTGTATATACATGTGATAAGGCCTAATGGCCAATGTGATGAATGTGAAAGTGTATATACATGTGATAAGGCCTAATGGCCAATGTGATGAATGTGAAAGAGTATATATGTGATAAGGCCTAATGGCCGATGTGATGAGTGTGAAGGTGTATATATATGTGATAAGGCCTAATGGCCAATGTGATGAATGTGAAAGAGTATATATGTGATAAGGCCTAATGGCCGATGTGATGAATGTGAAACATATGTGTGATATGTATATGTGGTAAAGCCGAATGACTAATGTGAAATATATGTGTGATGTGTATATGTGGTAAAGCCGAAGGGCTAATGTGAAATATATGTGTGATATGTATATGTGGTAAAGCCGAATGGCTAATGTGAAATATATGTGTGATGTGTGTGTGGTAAAGCCGAATGGCTAATGTGAATGTTGTAACATGTGATTAAATGTACATGAAACTTGAAATATGTTCCGGTGAGACCCGATGACTACGTGTGGAGATTATGTCCGGTAAGACCCGATGACTACGTGTGGAGATTATGTCCGGTAAGACTTCGTAATAAGAATTGCTTATAAATATACGCAATGCGAAAGGTTAAACAGGTATGTACTCCAAGTTTATATATGATGCACGCGAGAGCAATCTATGGGACTATTCCTATGATTATGTGACATCAGTTTAGTGTGAGAGGTTATGTGAAATCATACGATATATCTATGTCACATAAGCTCACTTTTATGTGAGAGTTTATCTGCCTATTGTATATGATGAGATGTGCTATTCGGAAAAGGGGATAGTATGCCCGAAGGAAGAGTGAAATAAAAATACGAACAACTATGTTATGATTTGGTTGTTATCTGTTGACACTGCTTAAAACTTACTAAGCATTGTAATGCTTACTCTGCTTACTTTGTTTCCTCTGCTTTATAGATCTCATTGGAAGCTACTGTGCTCGGGGATCGTCAAGAACTAGTCACACTATCACTACCCACCGCTTGGTACTGCTACGTTTTGGAATATCTTATGGCATGTATGGAATAGACTAGTAGTGAGAGGATATTTTGGTCAATGTATAGGACTACCCTTTTGTTGTGGGTCATGGACCCTTTGGATTTGTATAATTTTAGATAGCCATGCGAAAATGGCTTATAAATGTTTTGAGCATAATGTTATAATCATTCGATATGTATATGCTCATTAAGAGGCATGGAAATGTTTGGCAACGATCAGCCATTAGAATGGTTCATCTTGATTATATTTTGGACTATATATGCAAGAGGGTTAGTTGAGTCATAGAAACTATGTGTTAGATAAAGTCTACCCTAAAAATAGATGCTGGCAGCAGCAGTGATGTGGATGTGAAAAATCACTAAAAATAGTAGAGATGGAATTAAATAGTGAATAAATTATGTAAATGAGCCTTGATGAATCTACTTTCATATGGAAGAAACGAAACGGTCATATGAGTTGTATGTTAAGAGATATTTAGGTTTTTGTGAAACAGGGCCAGAACAGTTTCTGGAATCCTTGTTCCGACTTTGGAAATTCATTATAAATTAACCAGAGATAATTAGGAGTCATGCCATATATGTATAGATTCCTCTCTGAGTTTAGTTTCTATAGAAACAAACGGCATCAATATTGAAGCCCTGTACAGGGCGATATCCAATTCGTAATGTGTGAAGGTCAGTGTAGTCGAACCCTGGATTAGGGGAAACTTTAACTAATAAACTGTACTAATTGGCCCGACCAAAAATTCTAAGAAAAAAATATGTAGATGGACATATGAGTCTAGTTTCAGGGAAAAATTACGAATCTGATTTTCGAGTTGTGGAACTCAAGTTATGATTTTTAAGGTGACAGTGACGTAGTTAGCCAGTCGTCTGGAAAATTTTTTAATTGGACTGCGAGAGTAAATGAATTAGTCGGTTAGCACCTCGTGTTCGACTCCGGTAACGGTCTCGGGTACGGGGTGTTACATGTAGAGACTAGATTGGTGGGGTTTTGGGCCAATTGCATATGACTAAAATTCACATGTTTGTTACTGTTACGACATATTTGGTGCTCTACTTTGACATGATATCCGATATGACCGGAAAATGACTATTGCATGTTTGTTACTTTATGACTCTACTAAATGCTAATGTGTTATGAGGAATGATTTTGAAGTGATATCCGAATATAATTCAAACTTGTCTTTTGCATGTTCGCACAATCATTCAATACCATACTGCTTATCTACGTTTGTTTAAGACTCACACTAATCTTTCATAGCTCACTCCCTAAGTCTCCTCTCTTTTAGGTAACTTTCAAGATTAGAAGTTGGACTCAGCAACCTTCTGTGGTCTCAGAGTTGTACAATCTGGGTTGGTTTAATAAATATTTTCCTAAGTGATAATAAATTATTCCCAATTGGTTTGTAAGGAAGATTATATAAACTGTGGTATGAGTATTGATTTGAACTTGTAAGGTTTTTTGGTTTTGGTTTTGATCTAAAACTGTGATTTTCATGCGTGGTTTATAGCTAATTAAACTGTTATTGTCTTAAATCATTATACGGCTTTTATGAAATGAATTATAGTTCCAATTTGGAAGTAAATGCTAGATTATCCATTTCAATATGGTTTTGTTGAAACTTTGGTTAAACAAATTGTTAATCTAACTCGTTTCCAAAATTATTACGAATAAATTGAACTTTGTTTTTAAACAAATTTGAAGTGATTAATAAAGTTTACATCTTTGAAAAATTGTAAACAAAGCTCAATTACTGTTTCAATCAAAGGTGAGAAAATATGGATTTTGGAAAGGTTTTTGAAAAATTTGATCAGTGTTTGATTTAAGGTCATTTCGATGGCCAATGTAACCTTCAGAATTCGATCAAAACTTTTGGGTTGGGTTTTGAGGTGTTACATTATATGCATATACTTATCAATGAATTTAAGGGAATAATGCATGATCTTATTTTGCATGGATTGGAATTGATTTTAACGGTATAGTCATAAACTTTGGTCAAATTGGTTTGGTGGGCTTTGTTTTGACAGAAATTGATGTTGATTATGATATGCGTTTCAAAAATTCGATTTAAGTTTGGTTTTATAAAATTTGGTTAATTTTTATTATAAATATTTTGATGCGTACTTGTTTAAGATATTAAAATCAATTAAAGATTAAGGTTTTCAAATATTGATTGTTTTGTTGAGAAAATTTACTTTGGGTTATTTCAGAAACTTTAGCGCGACCAGAAATTTTAGTTATAACCTTTAACTGTTATGAAAATTTTAAATTTAAATATTTGTATATTTATATATATCAAAATAACTTAATTGAAACAATGTGTTGCCAAAGTGGCTTTTATTGAAATTATTTTGTTGTAACCAAAGAAAGGTTAACATTTAACAAAATTATATGTTCAACTGTGGTGATAAACATGTAAAGATTATTCGATTTTACATATGAGCTGTAAATCGACTCAAAGGAAGATTTATTGTTCAACATGTTTTTATTGTCATTCTTTGATTACTACAATAAGATATCACTTACAAGTTGAAATTTTTGTCCAAAGATGAAATATTAATGGAGTGTCTAATATCTTGATATGTGATATACCTTTATTCAAATTATTTTGGATTAAATTCATATTTTGGCTTTGGGATTTAATTAAGAATGTCTAATATTTTAAATAGATTAGCTGAAACAAAATGCCACTGAAGTAAACTCTTTTGCATAGATTAGTTTCTTAAAAATATCAAAACGGTTATATGTTTTTCCGATTCATGTGTTTATTAATTGACCCAAAGTTAAGTTAATATTTGGCAGAACTTTAATGACACCTGTGATGATAAAAGTATGACAATCATTCTCCACTAACTTTAACCTTCATACTAAGTTTAATTTGTTAATTCATTTCTATTTACTTAATTACACATGTTTCCATTAATTAACTTGTAATTACTTAAGTGATTTGGCATACATCATTACCATTCTCTAACACATATTTCAAAATAGTTCATTAACCATTTTGGCCTTTTGGATAATTGTTATCTAATTACCCCAAGTCATTTTCTAATTAAAAATCTACAGCTATTAGACTTTTACAATTTAGTCCTTAGGTCTTAATTAAACACAATTTTTACTAAATTACTTAACTGAATTTTAATTCATCTATAAACTAACACCATAAATATCCCTATTTAATATTTACAAACATGGTTTATGAAAATGAAGTCCCAAAACCATATGTAACACCTCTAACCCATCTTTATTGCCGAATTAGGGTTAAGGAATATTACCAAGTAAATCAAAAAAATTTATATCAAAATATATATATCATTAATGTCATTCAATAGTAATTAACAAAAACTCATTAGAAACCTATAAAAAACATACAATTGGGCTTTAAATTAGACCTTTGAGGTCCTAAAAATAGTTTAGAAACAACTCAGGACTAATTTGAAACAAAACAAAGGTTTTAAGAAAAAGTTGCAAAAATGTGAAAACAGGGTCACACGGCCGTGTGACATAGCCCAGGCCATGTAACAATCAAACAAGGGACACATAGTCGTGTCCCTACCCATGTCAACACCCGTGTAACTCACCGAATAGGGTCACACGGCCGTGTAACTCTTTGACTTGCCAGACACAACCATGTGCTAGACTGTGTAACTCACTGACTTAAAAAACGAGGAATTTACAAATGACACACGGGCATGTCGCCAGGCTGTGTGTGTCATAAGACCATGTGCACCAAATTTGACCCAAAAATTATCATTTTAAAACAAAACCATACCTATTCCACCACTCCAATTATGCACACATTCAAAAGACCTAGGCATTATTCCAACATATCTAAACATACCAAATCAATTAACCTATTTCATTTAACCAATATGTCATTCAAAGACACGACATATATACTAGATATTTAGTCTAAAAAATGATAAAAAAACCTCCTTTAAGACATTAAGCAAACAAACATTACACTATGATTAAGACCACTTCATTCAATAACTAAACATCAAGGTGTTCATTTATACATTATATATGTATACTTATTTTATTAATACAAAATAGACCATAAGCAAAACAAACGTCTCATTCATGAACTACATCTATCAACATTTCAAAACCACATATTTATCTATATATACATGCCACTACCAAAAAGATACAAAAACAACTAACTTAGATGGATAATGTGAACTGGTTGGTTGATCCTTCCAGAAAGTTAGCAACGATTATCTACAAAATAGTCCACAAAAACTCAAAATCTTATATAGCTTAGTAAGGACATAGGATAACATTTAATCTAATTACAATTAGACACAGTTCACATATTATTTGATTAATAAAATTTCAAGAATAGAAATTGTAACACCCTGAACCCGAGACCGTCACCGGAGTCGAACACGAGGTGTTAACAGACTTCAAACCACTTATTAGAAATTTCCCAGACAAGCTGCCAATCTGCGTACGAGTCGCATTAAAAATCATATCTTGAGTTCTGAAACTCGAAATCCAGTTCCATAAATTTTCCTCGGAACTAGACTCATATATCTATATGGTAGAATTTTTTTAGAATTTTTTTCTGGGCCAATTGGTACAGTTTATTGGTTAAAGTCGTCCCTGTTCCTGAGTTCGACTACTCTGACCCTTGTGCATTACGACTTAGATATCTCCCTTTACAGAGCTCCAATACTTATGCCGTTGGTTTCTAATGAAACTAGACTCAAAAGGGAATCTATACATATAAAGCATGACTTCTAATTGTCTCTGATTAATTTAGGGTGAATTTCTAAATTCCGGACAGGAGATCCAGAAATCGCTCTGTCCATGTTTCACAAGAGTTTAATTATCTCCTAACATACAGCTCATATTGTCGTTTCGTTTATTCTATATGAAAATAGACTCATCGAGCTTCGATTACATAATTTATTCATTATTTAATTCCATTCCTACTATTTTTCGTGATTTTTCAATCTCACGTCACTGCTGCTTTCAGCATCTGTTACTAAAGCAACTATGCCTATTTCGTGATTTCTCCTTGATCTAACTAGTAATTCATCATACATATCACAAATTATGATCATGACTAGCCATGCCAAAGGCTAATCATTGTCAAACATCTCCCTACTACACTATTGCCATATCATGAATTTTAACACCAAAAATAATCAACCATGACATATGGCATAAAAATCGAATTACCAAGACTTTCGACCTAACATTATAGAACCAAATCCAACTGAACATTTATGCCATTTTCGCATGGCTAAACGTTTACATACCAAATTTCAACAAAACATATTAGCCTATACATGCGAAATGTTCTCCTAGACCGACTAAAAGAAGATACCAAAAGTTGCTAGCCGTGTGATGACTTTGATGACATTCCAGCACGCAAAAAGACGAGTCCAAGAAACCTAAAGTAGGTGACAAGCAAACACCGAGTGAGTATATAACTCAGAAGTCATAAGCATTACATTGCCGCTCAGTAATAATATATCATAAGAGAAAATAAATAATGCGGATTAAAATCCTCCATCCATACCCAAACGTGCTATAATTCCTTAGGCATTTCGGTTCGATCTCATACCAAGCCCTACTTTGATATTTCATACATTACACCATATGACATTGGATGCATTTATCTTCAAGTATAATCACCACATAGGTTCAAGACTTACCAAGCTCAATCCCAAATATAAATAAAATGTCTATTCCTCATGAGCTCAAGGTGTTTACTCGCATCTGCTGTCCATGATTGACTCGATAAGGCCGCACACTTAGAGCATGTATATTTATTAGAGAATGTATAATAAGCCCGCACACTTAGTGCTTAATAGTCGAACTCGCACACTTAGTGCTATATAATCAAACTCGCACACTTAGTGCTATACAATTTGAACCCGCACACTTAGTGCCAATCTCATGATCATGAATGTTTACACCGCACACTTAGTGCCGAAACCAACAACTCAAGACATCTCACCTCTTTTCTTTTCATTCAATACTTTCATCACCCCATGCATACATGTATATATATATATTTATCATTCCATTCAGCATCATTACATAGACGTTATGACCATTTAAATTAATACAAAATATATGCTTAATGACTTACCTTGTGTTGGGTAAGACGGTTCCAACTCGGCTACTCGATGATCTTTTCTTTGCCTTTGCTTGATTCTCCTCCTTTAATTCCTTGAGCTTAATCAATAAATCAACTAGTTTAACCACCTTGCTAAATATTTATAATCCAATTACACATGCATATGTATGTTAGTATATTCGGCAACCATCCTCACTAATTACCCATTTAGTCAATTATACACATAATCAAAGGTAACCTCACGAATGGGCATACTTATGTATATATATATATACACTTCGAATGGGCATCACAATTAGATTTAACACCACCTTCATACTCAATTAGATGGCCGAATGTATGTACAATGTCAACTATAACATCATTTAAACATCTAATTTCATCTCATGAACACTTGATCGAATTTTCCTAATCTAGCATATTTTCACATCTATTTGTAACATCATGTAAATCCACATATAACTACATTTCTTAAGTTCCACATCTTATTGCCCATTATAGCCATTCTCATAGTCTAAATCTAAAAAAAATCAGCACATCCACCTTTCAACCATGTTAGCCGAATACTCATTCTCTTCTTAGTCCTAAATTCGGCACCTCCAACAAAGTGACTTAACAACTTCAACTTTCATGCTAACATAACAAGCAATTTAACACATACATATAACTAACATGTTAATAGCATCAAGGTATCAACTAAAATTTTTAAGCTTCTTAGTCAAAGCCTAACTCTCCGACAACCCCAAATCCAACCATGGGATAGATAGAATTTAGACTCATCACCCAAATGTTGTGTAAACTTCCAAAAATATCATTGAACATACCTTGATCTAAAGGACCACCTTGGCCGAATCTTGCTTCTTCTAGTTACGACAATTGCAAAAGAAAGAAAACATGAACACTCCTTCTTCCCTCCTTATTAAGCATTCAAACTCCCTCATTTTCATGCCACAACATCAAACACTCCTCCTAGATACAAGCAATGGCCGAACTTCTTCAAAATTTTTCACCCTTTCTTTTTCTTGGTTTTTTTCGGCTAGGAGATGGCAAGTATGAACACCCCTTTTTTTTGTTCACTTTCCTATTATTATTCCCATCATTTGTTAACTAAAAAAAAACATATTAAATTAGAATGAGTGGAGCATCATCACTCCTTGGCCGGCCACCATGTATTTTATGGGTAATTTGACATGCAAAGCCATGCTTCCTCTCCCTATTATTAATTACTCCTTATAATTCATCTATCATCTTTTCTAACTTCGTCAACTAGGTCCTTTTCAATTAATTCACATTCCTAAAGCTAATATTAAGCATTTAATTTCTCATATATTCACCGTCACACAAAATTTATGTAATTAAAACACAAAAATAATTTTTGGCTCAGTAATGTGGTCTCGAAACCACATTCTGACCAGGGTCTAATTAGGGTTGTCACAGAAATGATGAGATTATGTAATAATATAATGTTCACAAAGATACCAGAATAAATCAGGAACATGTATATTGCCTTTAGGAGTACTGAAGTACAAACAGGGGCACTATAACATCCCGAATTAGGGCTTAGTCAGAATAGTGATTTTGAGACCACAAATTTGAGATGGTAATAATTATTTTATGATTATTGTAAGGTCTATGATATGTCTCTATGTTTGTGTGAAAATTTTATGTGAAAAGTGCTTAATTAGACTTTAAGGACTAAATCGAATAATTTGTAAAACTTGTGTTCTAGAAGAAATTTGCATGAAATTGAATTAGAATATTAATTAGGGGTCCTTCAAGAGCAATTGACCAAGTTCTAAAAATTTGGACAAAAATGGCCTTGGATGGGTAAAAATTGAAAGAATAGTAAAAAGGGCATTTTAGTCATTTAGGGGTAAAATGAACTACAAGACAATAAAAGCCAAATTAGTGTCCATCTTCCTCCCATGGCCGTGTGAATCAAGAGGGGAGCCATGGCTAGGGTTTCCAAGCTTCCAAGCTCAATAGTATGTGATCCCGAGCCTTATTTTTTTTGTTATTTGCATTTTTAAAGTCCCAGTAACATGACCTATTCATTTCTACCATTATTTTGAGCTAAGGTTATGTTTAAAATTTACCCATGCATGACATGCTATTATTTTGATGTTTAATGGTAGAATATGAAAGATTGGAGTGTGTTTAACACCTTTTACTAAGTGATTTTTCATGAAAAAGCCTAAAAAAGACTAAATTGAAAAATGTGTAAAATAGGTAACTAAAAATCTATTTTAATGAGAAATGTGCGCTAGCATAAGCTTGAATATGGTTCGGCTAGGCTTGGGTAATCAAGAAATTGAATACATTTCATTTTACGAGCCTAGAGACTAAATTGCAAATATGTGGAAGTTTAGGGGCAAAATTGTAAATTTTCCAAAACATGATTTTTGGGTCAATTTGAATAATGTGAGTCCTAAATAGGCTATATATTTGAAATGATAGATCAAGAAAATTGAGATTTGGGCTTAAATCGAGAAAATACAAGGTTGTGGACTAAAATGGTAAATTTTCCATTTTTGTATTTGAGGTAAGTTCGTGTGTTAATAATAGTGCAATTTTATTTAAGGATTAAATTCTTTGTTAATAAGGCATAAATTGTATGATTAAGTATATTGAAAAGGTGATGGAATGAATTTATAACGTCAGAAAATGCTATGAAGGAATGGTATATGAAACTTGCGATAATAACGGTACATGGCTAGTAATGCATGAAATGTTTCATAGTTCATGTAATGATGACTTGCTTTATGATAGTGAATATATTGTGAACATAATGCTTTTTGAATGCTTACTTGAAAATTCTATGATAAATGTTAACTTGGTTAATGCAATGATGTATCATGTTATAATGTTTTATTAACATGATGAATTACATTCTTAAATGCTTGAATTGTATGTTGTTGATGTGGGTATGAATTGAATGCCCATCGTATAAGAAATTTATGAAACAATGATGTAATTGATAAAAAAAAAAAAGGAAGAACATCTTGGTTGAATGAAAAGGATAATCGATGGATTTCTAAAAATGAATTGACGGCAAAAAGGATCTAGCCCGGATGGGTGTTCCTAAAGTGATCTAGCTTCTCGAAGAATATGTGTGCAATATGGATTTATCCCAGATGGGTAATCTGATTTAGGATCTGAATTTAGCCTGGTAATTCAGTTCTGAGCTCATTAGAGTAATTGTCGTTGCAGGGGGTTTAGCCTGGATTGGTAATCCCGCCATGAGGACTGAGGTTTGCGGGAGTGCGTACTTGAAATGATCACTTGTATGAATTGACGGTAAATGGGATACACATCGAGAGTCTGAGAAATTGAACGAGAATTAATATGAGAAATGGAATGGAAATACTTGAAATGATAAACTCATTGATGCTTATATGATATTAGTATGATGCATATGGTTGTCATGTTTGGATGAGTGGTTGTGCTAAGAGATAGCATAGGTACGTACTTGAAATCCATGAACATGTGTTTGACAGGTGAAATGAAATGGACTTGTGATAAGAATGCAAATGGATGAGTGTTATTTATGAGAATAATTTAATGACAAATTTGTGATGGAATAGTTTTGGAAAATAGCAGTAGTCCAACTTTGAAAATCCACTAAAAATTGTGGAAATCAAATTAGATACTTAATTCAATATGAAATTAAAGCTTATTGAGTCTAGTTTCAAATAAAAGAAATGTTGTAATTATGAGATATTCAAATTCTTGTGAGACAAAGTCAGAATGAGTTTGGAATCCCCTGTTCTGACTTGAGAAAATCAGTAGAAATTGTACAAAAATAATTATGGATTAGAATTCATATGACTAAACCCTTAATGAGTAGAGAATTAGACGAGAACATTATCCGAATCCCGTACTAAGAGATAAATAAATTTTAGTGAAGAAAGGTCAAAGCTGTCAAATAGCGAAATAGAGGAGACTTTAAAGAATAAACTTTACTTATTGGCTGGACCAAAAATTCTAAAATTTTTATGGTAAGAAGATATGTGAGTCTAGTTTTAGGGAAAATTAGTGTATCTTCATCTGGAGTCCCGTAGCTCCAGATATAAATAATTTAATGACCGTGACTCGAGAAAACAACTTGCCTAGACTTTGAATAAGTAGAAAGAATTTGAGAATAGCATGTTAATACATTGCTTATTATTTTTCATGCGAGCTTGCTAAGCGTAAAGCTTACTCCCTCCTTTCTATTTCCTTAGTGTTCTCAGGTCGGCTCGGAGTTGGAAATCGTCAGAGGCAGCACCACACAATCAAGCCATCACCTTTGAAGTATTAGCATATGTGTAATAAGCACCTTCAAGTGAGTGGCATGTATAGGGAATTAGTTTTTATGATAGGTGTTGTTATGATTAGCCAAATGTATTGGCTTATATTGATTCATTGTATATAGCCATGAGATGTGGCTTATAATCGTTATTGCCTGTAAGCTTATTTATCCATGTTATGTGTTAATACCTTGTGATGTGATTATACTTATTAATATGAATGGGTAGTACATGGCATATGTACATGATGAATACCCTAAGACCATTCGAGGTGGTCATGGCTATGGAATAATTGTGTGGCATGGTAATAAGTTGATAAGGATTGAACATAAACGTTGTTGATTAAGTATAGATTGAGTGTTGGGTAAAATATTATGGTTAATTGGTAAAAATGGTCATCAATATGATAAGACTATTGGGTGCGAATTGGTAAGCCCAACTTGGTGTAACATGAGTATATGTGATAAACACATGTATGAAAAAAAGCACATGCTTTAACTGAATTTTCCTAAACAATGATTAACCATCAAATTGATGTTATAATTTGTGCCTATGACGTGTTTGAGTATGGGAGAGAATTAAGGACAATAAAAGGCTTGGAAAATAGCCTAAGTGTTGCCACACGGGCAGAGACACGGCCATGTGTCTCAGTCGTGTGGAGGACATGGCCTAGTACACTGGCATGTGGCTTGGTCGTGTTGTCCATTTTGCAAGATGACGTCATAGTCAGAGAGTTGCATGGCCTGAGGAAGATACACGGGCATGTCCCTGTGTCCACACGGGCGTGTGACTTTGCTTCATGGAAAAATTTTATAAATTTTCCCTAACTTTCCAAAGTTCCTGATTTAGTCCCTAATTATTTTCAAAGTATGTTTAAGGCCTCGTAGGCCCATATAAGGGACTTTAAGGTAGAAATTGAAAATTTTTAAATTTGAATGAAATTTTATAACTCAGTTTTGCATGTTTGTGAATCCTTGAGTTCGGTAATGCCTCGAACCCCGTCCCGGCCTCAGACACGGGTAAGGGGTGTTACAGGCACGTGTACGCATTCAAGGGTACCGAAAGTACAAACAAGGGTACTTATGTGCATTTAGGGGTAATGAAGTACAAATAGGACCACATATGTGCAATTAGAGGTACTGAAGTACAAACGGGGCATATATGTGCATTCATACAATAAATATCTATAAACATATAAACTAAGGAACAATAATATAAGTGTACAAGTAGAATTTCATTTATGTATTGAAATACTATGAATTTACCTACGATTTAATTTTGGTCAACACGTAAGGACTATTTCGCTATTTTCCCATTTCCTCGGTTATTGTCTCTTTGATTCAAGTCTTGATATGCAAGAGGAACTATGGCCAAACCTCTCTAAGCAGTTCAATGGTGTTTTCCCTTTCAACTTTCGGTGGTAGAACCTAGAGAAGATGATACAATTTTGTTTATTATTCTTTATCATTTTATTACTTAATTACAATTTTATCCCTATTAATAAACATACCAAATGACAATTTAATCATCCTTTATCGTCCATCTAACTACTCTATGATCTAATTACTACTTAAGTCCCTTCTCCTTTCATAATTAAACTATCAAATCATTACAATTCAATATTTCTAAGTATTGCATCTTTTACAATTTAATCATTTTTCTTAATTAACAGACTGAACGTTAAAATTTCATCACCAAAATTTAACACGAATCTAATGCAACCCTACAAACATTAATTAAATTATAAAATTTCAACTTCACATATTAGATTTGTGGTCTTGAAACCACTATTCTGTTACCATTGAAAAAGAGATATTACAACTCTCCCCTCTAAAGGAATTTTCATCCCCAAATCTTACTAGAGAAAATATTTGGATATTGAGACTTCATATTTTCTTCTGTTTCCCATATCGCCTCTTCAAGTCCATGACATTGCCATAATACTTTAACTGACAATACAAACTTATTTCTTAGTTCTTTTGTTTCCCAAGCTAAGATTCTTATAGGTTGTTCATTGTAGGTTAAATCTGTCTGTACATCAATTTCTTTTGTAGACAAAGTATGCAACAGATCGATCGATATAACCAAAGCATGGAAACATGAATAACATTGTGAGTTCCGTCAAGTTTTGGTAGTAAGGCTATATTGTAAGCTACTAATACTATTCTTTCAAGTACTTCATACGGCTCGATGAATCTAGGACTGAGTTTCCCGTTTCCTCCAAATCATAATATTTTCTTCCAGTGCGATACTTTTAAAAATACATTTTTCCCAACAGAGAACTTGATATTTCTCCTCTTTTAGATTAGCATAAGACTTTGACGATCGGATGCAGCTTTCAAGTTATCTCAAATAATTCCAACTTCTTCTTTGGTTTCAAGAACCAAATCAACCTCGTTAACTTCTTCTCATTCAATTCAAACCAATACAATGGACTTCTACATTTACATCTTATATAAAGCCTTGTATGGAGCAATCTTTATGCTTGCTTGATAACTATTATTATACTGAAATTCAGCTAATGAGAAATACTTTTCCCACCTGCCCTCGAATTAAATGATACAACACCACAACATATATTCTAAAACTTGAATTACTTGTTCCGACTGATCACCTGTTTTCGGATGGAAAGGGGTGCTAAAATTTAACTTCGAGCCTAGAGCTTCGTGCAACTTACCCCAAAATCTGAAAGTAAACGTCGGATAATAGTCTAATGTAATCGACAAGGCTATACCGTACAATTTCACTATTTTTGAAACATATAATTCTGTGAATTTATCAAGTGAATAATCAGTCCGAATGGGTAGAAAATGAACTGATTTCGTTAATCTATCAACAACAACCCAAATAGAATTTTTTTGAGTTAAAGATAATCCCAAAACAAAATCCATGGTGACTCCTTCCCATTTGCACTCAGGGATCATTACTGGTTACAACAAACCCAATGGTATGTGATGTTCGACTTTCACTTGCTGGTAAACTAAGCATCGCGACACAAATTTTGCTATTTATCTCTTCATACAAGGCCACTAATAATTCATTTCATGTCATTATACATTTTTGTACTCCCAGGATGAATTGGATAACACTATTCTAAGCTTCATTCAATAATTCTTGTTTTAATCCAGAATCATTTGGTACACACTGTAACACCCCAAACCCGGCCTAGACGTTATGATCGGATCCGACATGCCACATCAAATTAACCCTAGGGGCATATTGGTCATTTACACCTAAGGGTATCATGGTAATTTTCCATACATAAGGGTATTGTAGTGATTTAGCTAGTTCTAGGGTTTTCATGCATATCCTATCCATTTACGTACTATCATACTTACCAAATTGAGCCCGTTGGCCCATGAACCCGATTTTTGGCCCATTAAGCCCAAGTTATCAAAATGCACGAAATTGCACGTACCGTAGTTTATTACCTTCAGAATACCAAACATACAAACCCAACTATCTTACGAGCATTCGCACACTCGCAATTTCCCAAAATACCAACTTTTCGGCTTTTGCCGATCTAGTTTATGAGAGGGTGTCAGTTACACACCTATTTTATGACGATTCACTGACGAGATCCACGTACAAACTACCGACAATTATAATACTACCACGTTAATCTTACTACTGAAACGAACTACATATTAACTTCTTACCATATTCGGCCAACAACATCTTAGGCCTTAGCGTTCCTACCTTTGCCGAAAATAGTGTCTCGATCCAGATCCGTTCATTTCACTTGTCCAAGCCCTTGATCAACAGCCTCTTAATCACACTATTACCAAAATAATACTATTATCACAACCCCTTAGGGCTACAAGTCCAAAAAACGACAACCTCCCTAACCTTTTAGGGATTCCGGCTTTTCTTAAAATATGCAAGATAGACTAAGTTGGAAAGACTTACCACCGATTCTTCCAGTCAACGTTCCCCCTTAGTTCCTACTTGATTCTGATGCAGTTCTAAGCCCTCAAATGATAACAAAAGTTGAGCCTTCAGTGATCTCAGTATTCGGCTATGTCCCTATGATAGTGTGGGACTTTTGGCTTTTTGCAAAAGTGTAGAGAAAGATAAAATATGAGGGTTTTTACTTATGGTACTGTCGATAGAAACCTGGGGTTTAGAGGTTGAGAGAATCAGCCAAAGATGATGAGAAAAATAAGAGATTTGGCTAGGGAAAAATCGGTACAAAAGGAGTCAAGTTTTCGGGATTTCAGGATTTGAGCCAATCGGCTATAGTCCTAAAAATAATGGAAGGAAGGTGGTATAGAGTAGGGTGGCTGAAGGATTCGGCTATGGGGAAAAGAAGAAGAAAAGAATAAGTGGATGGAGAGAAGAGAAAAAGAAAAGAAGAAGAGAATGGTCAGGAAACGGCACCACTTACCACTAATGCCGAATTTATACTAGCACTAACCCTAGCCGAAATTCCCATGCTAAAGTCCCTTGGCCGGCCACCTCTTGTTCCTTGATCAGCTCCTAGATTTCCTTCCTTATCTACTCCTAAATCCTATCCCTTATCATCTCCTAAATCCTATCCTTTATCAACTCGTAAATCCTCTCTTGACAGACTTTCACTTCAGTTCCACTACTTACCTTTTCCATTCATAAAACTTAATCACTTATTTGCTGTCATTGTGACTTGAACCTGGGTCCTCCCAATCATCCACACGCCACTTATAGCATTCCCAGTGGCATCACTTAGCCACTTTACCACATGCTTCCTTGTGATTTATTTTACACAATTAATACCTAAAAGCCCAATTAACCAGAACCCCTTTTTCTTATGGAATTAAAATTAATTAAAACTACCGGGTTTTACCATAAGCTTGGGCCTTCTAAAGGCCCACTACAGTACTTAATCCTACGACAAACAAACAAGACACAGAATTTTTAAATTTTTCTAACATTTTTTAAAATTCCTGAAAATTGGGGCGTTACAACTCTACCCTCCTTAAAAAAATTTCGTCCTCGAAATTTACCTGGTCCGAGCAGATGAGGGTATTGTTGCTGCATTGCCTCCTCTGGCTCCCAAGTAGCTTCCTCTCTGCCATGATTACGCCAAAGCACCTTTACTAATGGGACAGATTTCCTTCTCAGAATCTTAACATCTCAATCCAAAATTTCCACGGCTCCTTCTCAAAAGTCAAATCAGTTTGCACCTCAATTTCTGCAACCGGCACGACATGAGTAGGGTCAGAACGATAACACCTTCACATGGAGACGTGGAAAACATCGTGAATCCTGTCCAACTCTGGAGGTAATTCCAACTGATAAGCTACTGGGCCTACTCGCTTCAAAACCCGATAAGGCCCAATGAACCGCGGGCTCAACTTGCCTTTCTTACCAAACCTCAATATCTTCTTCCAAGGAGAAACCTTTAAAAAGACCATATCCCCTACTGAATACTCAATCTCCTTACGCTTCAAATCTGCATACGATTTTTGCCTATCAGATGCTTCTTTCAAACGGTCCCTAATTATTCTGACCTTAGCCTCAGTATCAGCCACCAATTTCGGTCCAAGAACTTGTTGCTCCCCTAGCTCCGTCCAAGAACTAGGTGTACGACACCTTCGACCATACAGTGCTTCATACGGTGCCATTCGAATACTCGCCTGATAACTGTTATTGTACGTAAATTCTGCCAACGGTAAGTAGTCCTCCCAACTACCTCGAAAGTCAATCACGCATCCCCTTAACATGTCCTCCAGAATCTGAATGACCCTTTCCGACTGACCATCAGTTTGGGAATGGAAAGTCAGATCAAGTTCAACCGCGTCCCCAATACCTCATGCAACTTTTTCCAAAACCGAGATGTGAATCTGGGATCCCGGTCAGAGATAATCGAAACTGGGACTCTATGAAGTCGCACAATCTCCGCCACATACAGTTTGGCTAACTTTTGAAGCGAAAAGTCGGTACGTACTGGTATGAAATGGGCCGATTTGGTCAACCTATCCACAATCGCCCATACCAAGTCTTTCTTCGATGGTGTCAACGGCAACCCACTCACAAAGTCAATGGTTACCCTCTCCCACTTCTAAAGTGGTATCTTTACCAGCTGCAACAGTCCAGAAGGTAATTGATGCTCAGCTTTGACTTGTTGGCATGTCAAACATTTTCCTACAAACTCCGTCACTTCTCGCTTAAGTCCAAGCACCAGTACAATTCCCGCAAGTCATGATACAACTTATTCCCTCTAGGATGTATGGCACATAGTCCCCCATGAGCTTCCTTCAATATTATCTGCCTCAAGTCAGAGTCCTTCGGGACATAAATTCTTCCTCGAAAACACAGAACTCCATCACCATTTAAACCGAACTCAGAAGTTTTCCCTTCCTTAACTTGTTGAAAACGAGCGACCAAAGGCTCATCTTCTAACTGCTTTTCCTTAATCTGGTCCACCCAGGTTGGCCTTACTTACAATTCAGCCAACAAACTACATCATCATACAAACTCAAACAAGCAAACATTGCTCTCAGATCAGATACGGTTCTATGACTCAAAGCATCGGCTACCACATTAGCCTTTCCTGGGTGATACTCGATTGAATAGTCATAATCCTTAAGCAACTCAATCCATCACCTTTGCCTAAGGTTCAGCTCCTTCTGACTCAACAAATACTTAAGACTCTTATGGTCTGTGTATATAATACACCTTTCTCCGTACAAGTAATGTCTCCAAATCTTAAGTGCAAAGACCACTGCTGCTAATTCCAAATCATGAGTAGGATAGTTCCCCTCGTGAGGCTTAAGCTGCCGTGATGCATATACAACCACCTTACCCTCCTGCATTAACACGCAGCCCAAACCTACATGTGATGCGTCGCTGTACACAGTAAAATCCTTCCAGACTCATTTGAATTAACACAGTGCTTGGTCAAAACTTTCTCCAACTTTTCAAAAGCTTCCTGCTAGGTCTCAGTCCATACAAACGGTACCCGTTTCCTTATGAGGTTAGTCAGAGGTGCAGCCAACACCGAAAAACCTTCCACAAACCTTCAGAGTATCCCGCCAATCCCAGAAACTCCGTATCTCGATCATCGACCTAGGCGGCTTCCACTCCAAAACCGCTTCAATTTTCGAGGATCCACCTTAATCCTCAGCAGAGACCACATGTTTTAAGAAAGTTACCTCCCTCAACCAGAATTCACACTTGCTGAACTTTGTATAAAGTTCCTTCTCCCTTAACACTTGTAGCACTATACGGAGATGCTCATCATGCTTTGCTTCTATTTCAGAATATACCAGAATATCGTCAATAAAGACGACTACGAATTGATCCAGAAATGGTTGAAACACCTGATTCATCAGATCCATAAATACCGCAGGAGCATTCGTCAGCCCAAATGGCATAACCAGAAATTCGTAATGACCATACCGACTCCTGAATGCCGTCTTATGGATATCCGTCTCCTTGACCCTTAACTGATGATATCCAGATCTAAGGTCGATCTTAGAAAATACAGAAGCCCCCTTAAGCTGGTCAAACAGATCGTCAATCCTTGGCAGTGGATACTTATTCTTAATGGTCAGTTTGTTCAACTGGCGATAGTCAACGCACATCCGCATTGTACCATCCTTCTTATTCACGAATAACACCGGTGCTCCCCATGGAGACACGCTTAGCCTAATAAATCCCCTATCCAACAACTCTTGAATTTGTGCCTTTTGCTCCACCAACTCCTTCGGTGCCATCCTATACGGTGCGATAGACACTGGCGCCGTTCCAGGAAACAAGTCGATTCCAAACTCCACTTCTCGATTTGGAGGTAATCCCGGAAGTTCCTCCGGAAAAACATTTTGAAATTCCTTTACGGTCCTGACCTTATCCACTGTCAATCCCTTCTCTTCCGACTGGCTTACAAATGCCAAATAGGCCTCACATCCTTTTCGAATCCACTTTTCGGCCGTCAATGCCGACACCATATTAGATAAATAGTCCCTTCGCTCACCTATCATCATAACCTCCTCACCCTCCGTGGTCCTTAACACCATTCGTTTTGCAGCACAATCCAAAGTCGCCCTATGCTTAACAAGCCAGTCCATTCCTAGAATGAGGTCAAACTCTCCGAACGGCAACTCTATTAGATCTCCAGGAAAGATCCTACCTTGAGTTTCTAGGGGTACATCCCTATACAATTTGTCTACCCTAATCGAGTGGCCCAAAGGACTTAACACAGAGACCCTACTCACTATCTTTTCAGAATGCACTCCTAATGACCCAGATATGGCACATGCAACATAGGAATGAGTAGATCCAATATCCACCAAAGCAGTATACGGCATGCTAGAAACCAAAAACGTACCAGTTATGACGTCAGGTGCGTCGCCTTCCTCTCGACGACGAGCCGCATACACCAACGCTGGCTGTCAAGCCTCAGCATTTCTGGCACCCCTGCCAGGCGCCCCTCGACCTCGACATTTCCATTACCATTTTCGCCCCTACCTTGTCCATGTCCTCTCGGTGGTTGTGGTCCACCTCTCGCGGGTTGAACAACCCTCTGTACAGCAACCTGAGCCTGACCAGCTCTCTGTGGGTAGTCCTTAACTCTATGCTCCATAGATCTGCATCAGAAACAAGCACCGGAATGTGTCCTACACTCACCCAAATGTACCTTTCCACAGTCTCCACAAATTGGTGGTCTAACCACATTCATCGGCACTTCTCGCACTGGTTTCTCTACTCTTGCTCTCTTACTATTCTTATTGGCACCACTCGAGGGTCCTGAATCCCTCCGAAAATGGTTTCGATCTTTCTCACGGTTTTGCCTCTTAGTACGCTTTACCTCCTCAGCTATCTTAGCTTTTTCCACCGTAATCATGAAATCCCGCTCCTCCATGAGCAATCAAGACCTTAAGGTCATCTCGAGTCCATCCTCAAAGTGAACGCTACACTCATACTCGTAGTGACTATCCCCACAAAGATACCGGCTCACCTCGTAAACTCAAACCTCATACTCAAGAGCAGCTTTTACATCCTTGGACCAGATTCAGGAATTCCTTCCTGCGGGCATCCACATAACTTGCCCCGACGTACTTTCCTTTAAAGGCTGTCTTAAACAACTCCCAAGTAACCCTATCAGCTGGGGTTCCATCCCTCACGGTGAGCCGTCACTGATAAACCTCATCTCGTAATAGCGATCGGCCCCTTCACTCGCTCCACCGAAAGCGGTCAAGTCATCCATAATTCGTTCTGTGGCCTCCAACCAATATTCTGCCACATTCGGAGCGATACCAGACACACCCCTAAAAATCTCCGCTCCGTTGGCCCGGAGTCGTTCCGAAATGGATCTTCGAACTCCGTTGCCCGTACTTGCCCCGGCAACCCTTTCTAGAACTTGAAGCATAGCCTGCGATAGGGCGTCATCCCCGGCACCACGATCATGAGACTCCACTTTTGTTGCCGATGGTACCGGTGCATCTGCCGCCGGCATATGTCCCGAAGATGAAGATACCACCGAGCCCTTCCTCGGCCACGTCCACAGCCTCTTCCACGAGTGGCTCTTGTACTCATATCGTATTATCTGATTATTAATTTTATGCATTAATATCATTCCAACGTTTATTACAGATGTTTTATGATTGCATGATAATTGAGTTGGTTTCGCAGAATCGTTGTCTAGCTACGCTTCAGGTCTTTTAGCAAGCTTTTCTAGGATTTCAGTAGCATCCTATCTAAAGTATTCTAGTAAAGTTTCAGTATAGACAGATAATTCAGAATACTTACAGGCTTGGGCCGGAGATTCGGAATGCCACCTTCAGAAGTCCAGATTTTAAAAATAGAATTTTTTTTTTGAAATCTTCGCTTTTGTAAACCCATTCCACAGCCGAGTTGTTGCAACTTAGCTCTGATACCACTAAATGTAACACCCCAAACCCGGCCTAGACGTTATGACAGGATCCGACGTGCCACATCAAAAACGTTAAAAACATTTTTCCGTTCTAAGTTCAGAAAATCGTACTTGATGTTCAAAGGATTAATTCATTAAGGGTTAAAGTGAATGGGAGCTGTGCACCAGGTAGGAAACCGGAAAAAGGAGGTGAGTCCATCGGACTGCTTAAGTACTAAGCTCTTTCGGATCCAATCCTAGACATGCACACCGCCATTGCCACACTCTAACATCGCGTATATTTTTAGGTTACCATTGAAATTATGTCTATTTTAGAATAAAACGTATTTAAGTTTGTAAAACATTATCATAGCAGAAGCCTTGTTTGTAATCGTGTTACCTCGAAATCAGTTTATGTTTTTGGAAAACGAACCCTAGATCTAGCCCATTTTGATAGTTAATATAATTTAAGGTCATCATGATAAGTTATAAATCGAAACCCAAGTAAAAATAATCGTAAGCGGCCTTATTACATAACAAAACCCAAATCATCAAAGTAAAGAAAATTGAAGTCCAAATCACCAGAAGAAATCCATATTGCAGAACAAGTGGCCACTCCGAATCCCTCGCACCTCCAAGCCCACTATGGCTGGGGATTACCTGCATGGATGAAAATATGGGATGAATTTGGAGAAACTCAGTGTGTAAAATTAACCCAACCATAGCCCATATCAGCTCAAACCACGTAAATGAATAAATTGGCCTTAGCCCGAATGTATCTGTAATTAAGCCCATAGGCCCATAACAGATCAGATCAGATATTTCATGTATATGTAAAACCCAACCCATATCCAACCATGTACACCCCCATACCATCCTTTCACCATGTGGGGAGACTACTCGACCCACCCAACCGCTACACCCCAAAGAATTATGCAACATGGCTGCCAGAACAGATAATGTGACAGAGTCACCAGATACAGATAATCGTGGCAGAGCCACTAGAACAGAAATATGTGGCAGAGCCACCAGATCAGATAATTGTGGCATAGCCACCAGGATGCTTCCTCCAAAATATAAGCTATGTCCTCATGCAACAAATATTCTTTCATGGCATACATCATATAGATTTAAATCAACATGCTTTTCAGACAAAATTAACCCTAGGGGCATATTGGTCATTTACACCTAGGCGTATCATGGTAATTTTCCATACATAAGGGTATTGTAGTGATTTAGCTACTTCTAGGGTTTTCATGCATATCCTATCCATTTATGTACTATCAGAATACTTACCGCGCATACTTACCAAATTGAGCACGTTGGCCCATGAACCCGATTTTTGGCCCATTAAGCCTAAGTTATCAAAATGCACGAAATCACACGTACCGCAGTTTATTACCTTCAGAATACCAAACATACAAACCCAACTATCTTACGAGCATTCGCACACTCGCAATTTCCCAAAATACTAACTTTTTAACATTTCGGCTTTTCGGCTTTTGCCGATCTAGTCTATGAGAGGGTGTCAGTTACACACCTGTTTTATGACGATTCGCTGACGAGATCCACGCATAAACTGCCTACAATTATAATACTACCACTTTAATCTTACTACCAAAATGAAGTACATATTAACTTCTTACCATATTCGGCCAACAACACCTTAGGCCTTAGCATTCCTACCTTTGTCGAAAATAGTGTCTCGATCTAGATCCGTTTGTTCCACTTGTCCAAGCCCTTGATCAACAGCCTCTTAATCACACTATTACCAAAATAATACTATTATCACAACCCCTTAGGGCTACAAGTCCAAAAAATGACAACCTCCCTAACCTTTTAGGGATTCCGGCTTTTCTTAAAATATGCAAGATAGACTAAGTTGGAAAGACTTACCACCGATTCTTTCAGTCAACGTTCCCCCTTAGTTCCTACTTGATTCTGATGCAGTTCTAAGCCCTCAAACAATAAAAAAAGTTGAGCCCTCAGTGATCTCAGTATTCGGCTATGTCTCTAGGATAGTGTGGGAGTTTTGTCTTTTTGCAAAAGTGTAGAGAAAGATAAAATATGAGGGTTTGTACTTGTGGTATTGTCGATAGAAACTTGGGGTTTAGAAGTTGAGAGAATCGTCCAAAGATGATGAGAAAAATAAGAGATTTGGCTAGGGAAAAATAGGTACAAAAGGAGTCAAGTTTTCGGGATTTCGGGATTTGAGGCAATTGGCTATAGTCTTAAAAATAATGGAAGAAAGGTGGTATAGAGTAGGGTGGCTGAAGGATTCAGCTATAGGGAAAAGAATAAGAAAAGAATAAGTGGATGGAGAGAAGAGAAAAAGAAAAGAAGAAGAGAATGGTCAGGAAACGGCACCACTTACCACTAATACCGAATTTATACTAGCATTAACCCTAGCCGAAATTCCCATGCTAAAGTCCCTTGGCCGGCCACCTCTTGTTCCTTGATCAGCTCCTAGATTTCCTCCCTTATCTGCTCCTAAATCCTATCCCTTATTAACTCCTAAATCCTATCCCTTATCAACTCCTAAATCCTCTCCTGACAAACTTTCACTTCAGTTCCACTACTTACCTTTTCCATTCATAAAAATTAATCCCTTATTTGCTGTCATTGTGACTTGAACCTGGGTCATCCCAATCATCCACACGCCACTTATAGCATTCCCATTGGCATCACTTAGCCACTTTACCACATGCTTCCTTGTGATTTATTTTACACAATTAATACCTAAAAGCCCAATTAACCAGAACCCCTTTTTCTTATGGAATTAAAATTAATTAAAACTACCGGGTTTTACCTTAAGCTTGGGCCTTCTAGAGGCCCACTACCGTACTTAATCCTACGAAAAACAAGCAGGACACAGAATTTTTAAATTTTTCCAACATTTTTTAAAATTCCCAAAAATTGGGGCGTTACACACACAATTAATTTTGGAAATACAAGCAATCGTTAATGTTGATAGTAAAATTAGTCTTTTGACCACTTTTCACTACTTCAAGTCTTGATAACAAATTTGAATCATCTTTCTGAAGTTATTGACTTTTCGATAAAAATGCTGGCTTTACAATCAACTCAGCCAAAAGAGAACCATCATGCTCCAATGACAAATTTACATTCATAGTGCTCAAAGTAAATAAAGACTTCCGACTTAAGGCATCAGGAACTATATTAGCTTTCCAGGATGATAACCAATTACCAAATCATAATCTTTTAATAATTTTCCATCTACGTTGAAGTAAATTCAATTCTTTTTAAGTCATTAAGTATTTTAAACTTTTATGATCCGTAAAAATATGACATTTCTCCCCATACAAATAACGTCACCAGATCTTTAAAGCGAAGACAATTGCAGCTAACCCCAAATCGTGTGTCAGGTAATTTCGTTCATGAGGTTTTAACTACCTAGAAGCATAGGCAACTACTTTGTCCATTTTGTATCAAAACACATCCTAAACCACAAAGCAACGCATCACTATAAACAATAAATTCTTTCCCGGATTTAGAAACAGGAGCTTTGGTTAAAATATTCTTCAACAGCTCAAAATTTTTCTGGCAATTTTCAGTCCAGACATAACTAAGATCTTCATGTAGTAGTTTAGTCATCGAAGATGCTCTAATGGTGAAGTTTTTAACAAATCACCGATAGTATCTTGCTAGTCCCAAGAAACTTCAAACATTAGAAACATTCTTCGAATTTTCCAATAAATGATAATAGATACTTTATTCAGATCAACCCTGATTCCATCAGAAGATATAACTTGTCCCAGAAAACAAGATCTCTGTAGCCAAAATTCGCATTTACTAAATTTCGCATAAAGTTATTTTTCACGCAAAGTTTGCATCACAAGTTTTAAATGTTTGATATGATCTGACTCGTTCAGTGAATATATTAGGATATCATTAATGAATACCACAACAAACTGATCTAAATATGGCTAAAATACTTGATTCATCAAGTCCATGAATGCGTTGGAAGAGCATTAGTCAAATCGAATGACATCACTAGAAATTCGTAGTGACCATATCTAGTTCTAAATGTTGTTTGGGGTACATCTTGCTCTTTAACTCGTAGCTGGTAATATCTGAATCTCAAGTCAATCTTTGAAAAATTGTAGCCCCTTTAACTGATCTAACAAATTATCAATATGAGGTCACGGGTAATTATTCTTAAAGGTGGCTCTATTCAACTGTCGATAATCTATACATAATCTCATTGACCCATCTTTCTTCTTCATAAATAAAACTGGAGCACCCCAAGGTGACACACTCAATCAAATAAAACTGAGATCTAACAACTCTTGCAATTGTATTTTTAACTCTTTCAATGTTGTAGGGGTCATCCTATATGGTGTTATCAAAATTGGAGCTGTTCCAGGCAGAAGTTCGATCACAAATTCTACTTCTCGAGTTAGTGGCAACCTAGGTAGTACTTTAGGAAAAACATAAGCATATTCTTTGACTATCGACACTTGCTCAATTTTTGATTAAGCTAATTTCAAATAAAAAACGTAGGATAAATAAGTTTCACATTCATTTTCAATCAAATTTTGAGTTGATAGTGCTGAAACTACATTTGTAGTACAATCAGCCCCATCTGTCCTAACACAAATAAATTAACCATTTGAACATTTCAAACTAACTTGTTTCCTTCGGCAAATCACTATTGCATCATGCTCAAACAACTAATCCATTTCCAAAATGATATCAAAATCATCAAAAGGTAACAACATCAAACTAGTGGGAAAACCGTAAGCCCTAACTTTCAGTGGACATGATTTACAGATCTGATTAGCTAAAACACACTGACCTAATAGATTCATTTCTTTGACATAGCATATTCAGTGGACTCAATAGGAAAATTCTTGTTGTTTACTATTGTAGTGCATATATATGAGTGAGTTGATCTAAGATCAATTAATGCATATACATTAATATCAAAGAAAGAAAAAGTACCAATAATAACATCTAGGGTAGTAGCTTCTTTACGAGCTCTAATTGCATAGGCTTTAACTTGTGTTCTAGCTTCAGATTGCTCATTCACTATTCTTCCCTCGACCAGATGAAGTATTCCTACCGTTTCCAGATCATCTACCTCTCTGTGAGGTTGCTTTAGGATTTTTATTTGATTTCCAAAATCATTTTTCCTTTTTGGAAAATCATAAAGGAAATGATTAGTAAATCCACAATAGAAACAATCTCCTAACGTTGATCGAAACTCTCCAAAATGCCTTCTGTTGCAATCATCACAAACAAGAATGGTTCTCTCAACATTTCTTACACTTCCGACACTAGCCACTGGAGAATTAACAGACTTAAAATTGCTTTACCTCGGTTTATCTTTGCTAGTGAACTCTGAAGGGGCAGCTGGTCGACCTGTCTTGTTTCTAAATTTCTTTGATGGAGTCATTTGAGCAGACTCAAACGGCCCTCTTTTGTTAAAATCTCAAAATTTCAAATATGATTGTCGTTTACTTTTGCAAATTTCTTAAATTTTCTAAGCTATTTCAAAATGTTCTACAAATTCTAGTAACTTTAATACTGCCACAGACATACGAATATCATCATTCAACCCGTCATCAACTTTAATGCACATTTCTTTTTCATTTGACACTATATTACGTATACACATTTCTTCATCATTTGACACTATATTATGTGCATACTTGCTTAACTGTACAAATTCCTATTCATACTCAGCTACAAACCAACTCCCCTATTTTAATTCAAGAAATTCTTTATTTTTCTTGTCAATAAACAACTGACTAACATACTTCTTCCTATATTCAATCTAAAAAATCCCAATTAATGCAATCATTTGATGTCATCATTCTTAAAGTGTCCTACCATAAGTACGCTTCATCTTTTAACAACGACAGAACACATCTCAAATAATCTTCAAGAGTGCAAATCAATTTTATGAAAACTTTCTTCATATTCAATAACTAGTACTCGGCTTTTGCAGGATCATCACCAACCTTGCCTCTAAATTCTTTCGCTTCACATTTTCAGATTTTATCTAGGATACACACGAGTAATTATCACGGGTACAGGATTTTGAAGACCTATGGGGTAGGGGTGGAGGTTACGGAATTGCTGGATTTATTTGCTTAAATTCATTAAACCATTGGTTCATATTCCCGAGAAACACATTTCTCATGTCATCACCAAAGGACTGTGGAATCGATGCACTATTGCTTCAGGATTCAAAGCTTGAACATTACTTTCAGCTTTCTTAACTACATCCTGGTTCGACTCATCCTGGTTCGACTCAACTAACATATTGAATAAATAAGAAAATACAATATTAGAGCAGATCAACAGTATCACACTATCATAGGGTATATGTCGCATGTATATACTAAACCTGACTCCACTGTGTTAGTCCTAAAACCAACTAAATTAATGCTTTGATACCACAAATGTAGCACCCCTAACCCATCTCCATTTTTGAATTAGGGTTACAGAGTATTACCAACCAAATCCAAACAATTTATATCAAAAATTATATATCAGTAATGTCATTAAATAGTAATTAACGAAAACTCATTAAATGTAACACCCAAAACCCGACCCGGACGTTATGGCCGAATCTGGCGCATCACATTGAAGTGTTTTAGCGAAAACCTTATTTTCATGGAAAACCCTTCCTTAAAATGAGAAACCTTAATTAACTTATAAAAAGTTTCTTTCAATCGTGAAAGCTTGTTTAAAACATATGATTTATGAAAGCCTGTCATTTTAAAATTTAGTTGCGGAAACGTAGAAAAAGAAACTATGATTTAGGAAACCCATGTTCATCTTCTCATAATTACAATGCATAAAAATAACAATCCAAATAATAATAAAGGGAAGTCCTTATTTCATTCCAGTCTGAAATTACTTAATAAGCTAGAAACTATATGCTTTCTTTTAAAAAAAACAAGTCCAAGTCATCTTGCTAGCTGGCCATCTCCGAGTCCCTCCAAACATCAAACCTTTTATTGAGCATCACCTGAGAAAAATAAAAGAGGAAGCGAGTTTTCGAAAATTCAGTATGTACAACCCTCGACGAGTAATAAGCATTCATCAATCACCATAAAATCATACATACAATGCAATGCAGTACAACCCACCCCAATAATCCAACCGTTACACATCAAATCCGTCCCTCGATTCACATCATGCGGGGATATAAATATTGACCCACCCATCCGATACATATCAATGGTAGCCCGATTGCGGAACTACCTTCATTGCAGCAAGCTGCCAATCACATATTGGGCTTAAAAGCCGTCAGTGGACCCACGGTTGTCAAGCAACCATGCGATCCTCATATACTTCCTCCGTTCCATAATTCCCAACCCATATGCAACCTAAATAGAATATCGTATGTATGCAGCAGATATACATGTAACATCCATAAATCTTACATTCAACACATAGGGGTAGTTTGGTCATTTTTCCCTTAGGGGCATTTCGATAATTTCTCTTTATTAAGTTTATTACTTACCTTGGCCTGTTAACAAGTCCTTGTTGGCTAAAGTGAATAGATACTATGCACCAGGTAGGATTCCAGAAAAGAGGAGGTGAGTCATTAATAATGCTTAAGTACCAAGCTCTCCCTAGATCCAATCCTAGACATGCATATACCCATTGCCACAACTTCACCTTATGAATCGTCCATGGTCGCAATTAATTAATTATTTAAGTTTTATGTCAATTAAACAGTTATCAGATAATAGGCCCATAACCCCCTTACAAACCCCAAACAAGACTACATACATGTATATGGCTCACTAGGCCCAATCTCATTCATATGACCCATTAGGCCCAAATCACATTCGTATGGCCCATTAGGCCCAAATCACATTCATATGGCCCATTAGGAGCAAATCACATTCATATTCATGCTTTCATATAATTTCCATCACTTAACATAAAGTTGCCAATTTTGCCTATTATGGGCCCAATAGCCCATCGGGCCCACTTAGCCCATTCTAGCCCGATTGGCCAAAACACGACCAATTCGGGTGCACTCGTAAGACTACCGTAGCCAAACTTTCAACTTTTTGGGATTTTGGCTTTTCGGTATTTCAGGATTTGTCGACTACTTGTGTGTGTGCAATGTATGTACACACTTCGTAATAAAGCATGCTGCGATCCCCCTTACCACGAACCTATAATCGATATCACTCAATGATTACTCACATATACTTATCGAATACATTACCAAAAGCTGAAGTCTCACCGTAACCTTACCTGAAACGCCAAGTTTTAATAGCTTTTCCTTGATCACTAATCACGATTACTTCCCAGATCTGTATTAACATTTATCATTAAAAACATATTGGGTGACTTGTATCCATCATATGTCACCCTTTACTACTAAAACCTATTCGGCCAACCTTTACCGAAGTGAAGAACACTTACCAATATCTCACACCTAAGGAGCAAATTGGCAGGGGTCCAAAAGACTGGGATTCGATACTAATCCTACCAAAACCTATTAGAAGAAATGAGGGACAGAGTGATCTATACTAGAAAAACCGATTGAGAGAACGAAACACTTACACTAAAATTGACTGAGTGGAAAAGATAGTGACGGCATAGAGGATATTCAACTCTTGAAACCTGTATGGTATAAAAGGTTATTCAGCACAAAAAAAGTAGAAATTGTTTAAAACCGGAGGTGAATCAAAAAGAAAACTTTGAGAAGGGAAGAATGGAGAATCGGCACAAAGAAAAAGAAGGAAGAAAAGGTGATTTTTGACTTTTAGATCTTTAGAGAAAAAAGGTGCTTTCTGGCAACAAGGTAAGGGAGAATTCGACATTAACCTGGCAACCTTACATTTGACACCTATATATAGCCTCTATGGCCAAATTTCCTATGCCCAAATTCCCAATTTGGGTCCACCTCTTCTTCACTCCTCAACTCCTAATTTTTCTCCCTGATAACTCCCTAACCCCCTCCTCAAGTTTCTCCTCTTATCACTCCCTACAGTGTTCATATCCAACGCCACCACTGACCATCTCTTAAGCAAAAAAAAAAAAATCCCTCTATTGAGCAAGGTGGGATTCGAACCCCATACCTCCTTGCCTTGCATGTGACCCCACTTGCCACTCCACCACAAGGCTTTCTTGTGTCCAATCCTTCCTTCATTTATTCAAAAGCTCACCTACTTGCCATCAGGGTTCTTTTAATAATTAAACAATAATTTTCTTCACCCTTAAGTTCGAACTCCAACCTTAACCAAGACCTACTATCACATAATTAACACTTGACTAGGAATGTTAAGCATAATTTTTATCGAAACTGAAAAAAGAAAGTTTAAAATTTTGAGATTTTTGTGGCGTTACATTAAAAACCTATAAAAGTATACAATTAGGCTTTAAATCAGACCTTCTAGGCCCTAAAATTTGTTAGAAACAATTCGAGTTACAAAAATGTGAAAATAGGGGTCACACGGCCGTGTGACATAGCCTAGCCGTGTAACAATCAAATAAGGGACACATGGTCGTGTCCAAGCCCGTGTCCTCAGCCATGTAACTCACTGAGTAGGGTCACATGATCGTGTGCTAGGTTGTGTAACTCAGTGACTTAAAACACTAGGAATTTACAAATGACACATGACCGTGTCGCCAAGCCCTGTGTGTCACACAGCCATGTGACAGCCCATGTCCTAATCCGTGTGCACCAAATTTGACCCAATAAGTTTTTCACTTTAAGACCAAACCATACTGATCGTGTGATTTCGTGATAGGTTTTAAATATTTATAATTATTCGTTCTTGAACTAACTATTATCGCGATGTAGGCAAGTGTACCTATTGAACAGTTGTATAGTTTTAGCAAGACTAGATTGTTGAACCCAAAGGAACTAAAAATACTAGTAATGACTGTATTTTAATTATCTAGCCTAAGAATAAAGAGGTTTTTGTTTTAACTAACTAATTATCTAAACTAAGAACGCACAGAGAATGGAATTGGGGAATTGCTTTTGGAAAACTCGATTGAATGAAGACAATACTTGAGGAAAAATCCACCTAGACTGTACTTGTTATTCTGGCTCCGAATCGGACGATTTATTCATTTAACTTGTTTCGTAGAGATCCCTAAGTTATGTTATTATCCCTATTCAAGACTAATAAAGTCTAATCCCTAGATTGAATAACTGAGACTTTTCTCTAATTAATACTCTAGGGTTGCATTAACTTGATCTATGGATCCCCTTATTAGGTTTCACCCTAATCCGGCAAAATATTGTCTCCCCATGTCTAGGCGCACAATCAACTCCGCTTAATTATGACAAATGTACTCTTAAACATGGTCTATTCCTCCTCTGAATAAGATCTTATCTTGAATCAATATCCTGGGATATCAAAACAAGAATTAAGAACACATAATTAAGAACAAGTAAAATATTTATCATACAATTTAGAAAATAATAACAAGATTCGTCTTAGGTTTCATTCCCCTTAGGTATTTAGGGGATTTAGTTCATAACTAAATAAGAAAACATCTCAGAATAATAAAGAATACAAAACATAAAGAAAACCCAAAACTCCTGAAGAGGAATTGAGGAGAGATCTTCAATCTTGATGATGAATCCAGCTTCTGAGATGAATCAATCGGATTTATTGGAGTAATTCCTTACCCCCTACTTTGTCCTCCCTTTTCTTCCTTCTCTAGGATGTGTTTATAGGCTTTGGAATGCCTAAAACCCCTCAAAATTAGCCTTTTTCGAATTGGACTCAACTTGGGCTCGGCAGGGACACGCCCGTGTGCGATTACTTTTGGCCATGCTCGAGCTTGCCAAATTGACACGGCCGTGTGGTCTGCCCGTGTGAGGAGGTCCAAACCGTGCAGATTTCATACTTTGGCCCATTTGCTCCGTTTTTGGCCCGTTTCTTGTTCTTTTCACTCTCCTATGCTCTCCTAAGTGTAAAACATGAAATTAAAGCATTAGGAGCATTGAATTCACCAATTCTAATGGAAAATCATCCATAAAATGCGTTAAACATGGGGTAAAAACATGTATAAATTACGGTTTATCACATACCTATTCCACCTCCCCAATTATGCATACATTCAAAGGACCTAGGTTGTATTCTGACACATCTAAACATACCAAATCAAGCAACCTATTTCATCTAACCAATATACCATTCAAAGGCACCACATATATACTAAACATTTAGTCACAAAAATGATCAAAAGACATTCTTTAAGACATTAAGCAAATAAACATTACACTATGATTAAGACCACTTCATTAAATAACTACACATGAAGGTGTTCATCTGTACATTATATATTTGTACTTGTTTTATCAATACAAAACATACCTTAGGCAAAACACACGTCTCATTCATGAACTACATCTATCAACATTTCAAAACCACATATTTATCTTTATATACATGCCACTACACAAAAGATACAAACACTACTTAGATGGATAGTGTGAGCCGGTTGGTTGATCCTTCCAAAAAGTCAGCAACGATTTTCTACAAAATAATCCACAAAAACTCATAAGCTTACATAGCTTAGTAAGGACATAGTATAACATTTAACCTAAATACAATTAGAAATGGTTCACATGTAACGCCCCAAAAATCCTTAATGTTTATTTTTATATATTTGTGTTACACAAATATCTATCTGCTTCAGTGTTTAAGTGTCCTGGGAAGAGTCTGAGAAGTTTTGGGTTCAATCCTTGGCTTATGCAAAAGTTTTGTTTTTAATATGAATAAACCTTTGTCTCTAGTCAGCAGGCTTTTAAGTAAATATGGGTAAAACAAGTCAAAAAAGGGCCTGCTGCTCTAGGGGATGAGTAGCATGTTATTCTTACCTAAGGTCTGAAGTTCGAGTCCTGGCATGTGCAATATAGTGTTTATTTTACTGCCTATGCTGTGTGGGTAGTAAAGGTTGACCGAAATACTGCAGAGTTGAGTGGGGTTTGAATTTGGAGGTTGAGAGGATTATGATGGTGGGATTTTAGGAGGAAATGTTTAGATTTGGATAGTGGAGTGATTAGAGAGTTTTGAGGAGTCAAGTGAAGGAAGTGTTTAGAGGTCATGCCGAAATGGGAGTCATATTTTATCAAAAAAATCGGTCATAGCTCACCTTTTGCCCATTGTGCCGAATTTTGCTTCTGGTTTTTTCTCTTCATTCATCCGTTTTGTCTTCGTTTTTGTCTTCTTGGTGACCAAATTTTGCTAGGGACTTTGGGTATCTTTCAGTTTTGTTTTGTTTTTTTTTATTTTGCTCTTCCCTACAATCCCCTTGCCTATTTCACTTTTTCTTCTCTCCCTCTCTCAATCAGTTTTGCTTTGGCCAAATACTTATACTTCTCTCTCTTAATCGATGTTGGCAATCCTCTCTTTTCTCATCTTGGTTGTTGTGGCCGTATACTCTCTTTGCTTGTAGCTGAACCCTGCCTTTTTCTCCATTCGTCCCTTATTCCTCTTCATTTCCAAAACTACTCCTTCTCCTACCCTCACTGTGCCGACTTTTCCTTCATTGCTATCTGTCAATTTTGTGGTCATTACAATTCTTTAGTTTCGCGTTTCGGTAAGTCTAATTTTTGATTTGGTTCAAACTGTTATTTTAAATAGTTGTTAATAGGAGGTTGGCTGAATTGCAGGTTGTAATCGAGGGCTTAAGTGATCATTCTTTTTGACAGTTTAGGTGGTTAGGGCCTCTGTTGTTCAATCAAGGTAAGTGGTTGTCAATTGGGTGATTTAAGTGTAATAGTATAGTGTTATCTTGTCACTTGTTGATTGAGTGCTTACCTATTTTCGGTTGGTGTTTAGGGACTTTTCGAAGAGTAAAAGATCTTTAGTTGGCGTTAGGGTGGACGAAACTCCCCTCTTTACTTGATCAAAGGGTTCAAAGGTGTGGGCAGTCTTTTCTTTCGGCAAATAGAGACCAGGTGTGTGGAAACACTACTTCTAATCATAAATCAGGAAAAAGCTGAAAAGTGTGTATAGTCGACACCACACGGGTGTGTAGATACCCATGTGGTAGCCCGTGTGACTAAACATGGGCATATGACTGACGAGGCCGACCATGTGCAAATTCATGGGTTGGGTTGAATTGGGCCATATGGGCCCTACGAGTATGTGGGCCTGTGACAACCCGAATTAGGGCCTAATCGGAATAGTGGTTTCGTGACCACAAATCCGAGATAGAAATAATTGTTTTATAAATATTTTGGGGTTTATGATATGATTGCATGATTGTGTGAAAATTTCGTGATGAAATTCTATGCCTAAAGTGTTTAAATTGAAAGTAGGGACTAAATCGAATAAGTTGCAAAATTTGCATACTAGAAATTTTAGTATGAAATTGTTTTGAAATATTTATTAGGAGGTCTTAAATAGCAATTCTACCAATTTTAAGTTCATGGACAAATTTAGGACATGGAAGGAATTTTGGAAAGTTTAGTAGTAAGGGTATTTTGGTCATTTTGATATTAAATGAAATAAAATGGGAAAAATAACACAAAATAGTCATCTTCCCCATTTAGTTGCTGCGAAACTTCACTCTCTCCATAGCTAGGATTCTTCAACTTTCAAGCTCCATAGTAAGTGATTCTAAGCCCGCTTTTAATGTTCTTTACGTTTTGGAATCCGGAAGCTCGATTAAGCTTATGCTAGTAATAATTTAACCTAGGGTTCATATTTGGAAAAATACCCATAGGTGAAATTTGTGTATTTTGATGTTTTATGATAGAATATGAGGTTTTAAATTGTGTTAAATAATTTGTGCTACTCGGTTTTAAGTGAAAAGCGAGTAAAAGCAGCATAATCGGTAAAAATACCTAATGTTCATAACTCTATGATAGAGTGGGAATTTGATGTTGTTGTAGAAGAGAAAATGTTCAGCTTATCATAAAACATAAGAATAAGGGCTGAAATTAAATTCCGAGCCTAGGGGCAAAATTGTAATTTTGTAAAAGTTAGGGGCAAAATGTAATTTTTCTACAATGTGATTTTTGGATTGAAATAAATAGTATGAGTATTAAATGAGCTAAATGTGTTATTATAGATTAAGAAAGGCGAACCCGACCTCGAGCTGGGAAAGAAAAAGTTTTGGACTAAATTGCAAAATTTCCATATTTTGCACCAAGGTAAGTTGTATGTAAATATTACAATAATTTCATGTACATTCTTATATTTCAGCCTATTATATAAATATACTAGCTGATGTTAAAATATAAATTGACTATTGGAAGAATGGAAATAAATCTGAGAGAGAGATCCGGTTGAACATTGGAGAGATCGAATGAAATAGAGGAGCGTAGCTAGGTCACATGTATGATGCTGAGTGCACATCATGTGTACAAGAAAGCTACGAGACACCCTGTAGTAGCTAGGTCACATGCGTGATACGAGATGTATCCCATGTAGACAAGAGAGCTACGTGAAAGATAAATGTAGCTAGGTCGCATGCGTGATTCCAAGTGAAGGACACCATGTAGACAAGAGAGCTACGTGAAAGATAAATGTAGCTAGGTCGCATGCGTGATTCCAAGTGAAGGACACCATGTAGACAAGAGAGCTACTGAGACAAATCGGCTAGGTCGCATGAGTGGTACTAAGTGTTCCCCATGTGTACAAGAGAGCCGAACTAAATGAAGTATGATGGTGGGGTGTGTCTTTGAAACCGTTAAATATCGAGGATTGATCCGAATTGTTCAACAGGATGGTTTTGTGGTGACATTGTGGTTTGTACCTACACTTATAGTGAATGAAATGTGGTGAAAATGAATTGTGGCATATACATATATACGATAAAATGAGGTTAGCATAAAGAATGTGTGAAAGAGTGAAATTAGTATTAAAACTGTTTTTAGATGGCAGCAGTGACGTGATTTTGAAAAATCACCAAAAATAGGAGGAATATAATTAGAGGTTGAATGAGATGTCAAATTAAAGCTTAATGAGTCTACTTTCATATAAAAGAAGCAGGGCAAGCAAAGGAATTCTATATTTTGAGATATTTACAATTGTAACTGACTTGCTCAGGATGAATACGTGATCCCTGTTTCCACTTTGAAAAATCATTAAAAATTGTACAAAGCAAACTAAGAAATATAGTTTACATGCCTAAATTCCTTATTGAGACTAGTTTTAAATACAACAGACTTCAGGGTTGTTTGAGTTATGTACTGAGAGAAATTCAATTCGTAGTGGACAGAGGTCAGGCCAGTCGAGCTGTGTAACAGGGGAAACTTTAACTAATAAACTGTACTAATATGCTGAACCAAAAATTATAAAAAAAATTTAGCAAGAAGCTTTATGAGTCTAGATTCAGGAAATTTTACGGATATGAATTTCGAGTTTTGTAACTCGAGTTATGATTTATTTAGTGAATATGACACATCGAGACAGCTTAATCGAAGTGGAATAAGTAGTGAAGTTAAAGTAGACATACTTGAATTGTTGTGTAAACATGTTAGATTCTTAAATTAGTAATTACATACTACTTACTAAGCTATAAGCTTACTCGTTTTCTCTCTTTTGTCTTATAGTGTTCTCCATCTTGCTCAGAGTCAAGGATCGTGAAGATCTACCCGCACTATCATACTTTGGGGTATTTGAACTAAATGTTTTGAATTATGGCATGTATAGTAGACAAAATTATTTTGTTATGTGTCATATTTGTCTAGGTTTAAAATATTAGTTCTGATACTCGACCGATTACTTTGTACAAGCCATAAAAGTTGGCTAATATTGTTCAAGACATATATTATACGATGCACTATCAAATTGGATGACATATTTATATTTGGTTATGTTTAATGGTATGTGTTATGTTACGGTAATACCTTGTATCTGCTTAAATGACGGTAGAAGGTAAGGGTGTTACATTTAGTGGTATCGAGCTATGGTTTAGTCGGTTCTCGGACTAATAAAGTGTGTGTAAAAGTCTAGCTATACATGCCATAAAAATATTGTGATAGTGTGGTGACTCGATTATTCTAAAGCGTGTTTTGTTTTAATATAGTAATGGATCTCAAGGAAGGAAGGCGATGATGATCTTTAGTAATGCGCCGGCTCCGCACAAGGGACCGCGCTGTGGAAAAGTGGACTGAGACATTGGGACAAGGAGATGAGGCTCGGGACGCCTTTCTCCAAATGATGAACAATTGGTATCTTGAATTTATTCGAGCAAATCCAAATGCTCAACCTCCCCACCCCTCCTATACCTCGGGCGATTCTCAGAGCTGCTCAAGGTATAAATTTGGTAAGAATGAACAAGCCTCCGGTTGACAAGATTCGAAAACAAGGGGCGAAGAGTTTAGAGCAAAGGTTGATGATGATCTGAGAAAGCGGAATTCGGCTTGAAAATTCTACCCGTGTATTTGATGAGCTCTCATGTACACCGAGGAATGCTTAAAGTGTCTTGTATCACTTTTGAGAGATTGACCTACCACCGGTGGAAGACTTTGGTTGCAGTGGTGCCAAAAGAAAAAGTTACTTGGGATTTCTTCCGGAAGAATTTAGAAAGAAATACATAAGTCAGCGATTTATTGATCAAAACGGAAGGAGTTCCTTGAATTGAAGCGGGGAAAATGTCGTAGCAGAGTATGAACGCGAATTTGTAAGACTCAAACAAGTATGCCCGAGGAATGTGTGTCCACCGAGGCCATTATGTGTAGAAGATTTGAAGATGGGCTGAATGAGGACATTAAAGTGCTTGTAGGAATTTTGGAGTTGAAAGAATTTGTAGTATTGGTTGATCGAGCTCTTAAAGTCGAAGAATTGAACAAAGAAAGAAGAAAAGCTGCTATTGAGGCTCGAGATGTCGAAAAAAGAGATAAGTAAGCCATTTCAATCTCAACCAAAGAGGTCCAAAGAGACAAACCCTCGAATGACAGTTTCAATTGGGGATTCACGAGAGATCGTGGTAGAGCATATTCGGGTCTAAAGCTCAAGCTACTTGGTGGCAAGTGTGGGTAATGTGCGACCTAGAAAGCCCGAGTGTCAAACAATGTGGCGAGCAACATTATGGTGAGTGTTGGGGGACCGAGCGAGCTTGTTTCAAAAGTCTTGGTTCTCATGAGCATTTTATTAGAGACTGTCAGGAGAAGGTTAAAGAAGAAAGATTTGAGTGTTAGAGAATACCACCGCTAGTAGAGGTAGACCACCGAGAAATCTGGAGGTGGGACTAGTAGTAGAAGCTGTGATGAAAGATTTAACGGCAAGATCGAAGCTAGAGCACTGCTAGAGCTTATGCTATACGTGTTTCGAGAAGATGCATCATCTCCGATGTTATTCTTGGTACATTTCTCTCTATGATACTATTGTTATTGCATTGATTGATCCGGGTCCACTCATTCCTATATTTGCATGAATTTAGTATCCAATAAAAAGTTGCTGTTGAATTTCTTGAGTTTACGATTAAAGTGTCGAACCCTTAGGCCAATATGTGCTAGTTGACAAGGTTTGCAAGAATTGCCCATTAATGATTCAAGGTCACCTTTTTTCGGCCAACTTGATCTTGTTACCATTTGGTGAGTTTGACGTTATCTTGGGAATGGTGGTTAACATTGTATGATGCTAAGGTAGATTGTAAACAAAAGACACTAGAGTTAAAATGTGAAAATGGAGAAATTTCGTGGGTTGAAAGCAGACGAATCAAATAAATTGCCTATGGTGATTTCGCACATGTCCGCACGTAAATACATGAGAAAAGGGTGTGAAGCTTATCGGCTTATGTAATGAATGTTGAGATGTCTCAACTGAAATTTGAATCGATACCTATAGTCTGTGAGTTTCGGATGTATTTCGGAGGAATTGCACAGGTTGCCTCCGAACGAGAGATAGATTTTGCCATTGATTTGTTGCTTGCATCGCACCGATCTCGATTGCTCCATATAGAATGGCTCATTGAATTAAAAGAATTGAAGGCTCGATTGCAGGAGTTAACAGATAAGGGATTTGTGAGACCGAGTTTCTCTCCCTGGGTGCTCTGTATTATTCAGTAAAGAAGAAGGATGGTTCAATGAGACTTTGCATTGATTACCGTCGACTTAATAAGGTAACTATAAAGAACAAGTACCCATTGCCGAGGATTGATGATTTATTCGATCGGTTAAAGGGGCCACAAGTGTTTTCAAAGATTGATTTGAGGTCCGGTTACTACCAATGAGAGTTAAGGAGTCGATGTCTTAAAGCGCCTTTAGGACAAGGTATGGACATTATGAGTTTCTGGTGATGCCTTTTGGCTTAACAAATGCTCCAACTATATTTATGGACTTAATGAATCGGATCTTCCGACCATATTTGGATAAGTTTGTAGTAGTGTTTATAGATGACATTTTAATTTATTCTCGAGATGAGTCCGAACATGCGAACACTTGAGAACTATATTGCGAGATTGAGAGAAAAGAAACTGTTTGCCAAGTTTAGTAAAAGTGAGTTCTGGCTTCGTGAAGTCGGATTTTTGGGGCAAATAGTCTCAGGTGATGGTATTCGGGTGGATCCAAGCAAGATTTCTGCGATTGTTGATTGGAAACCGCCCAAGAATGTATCTGAGGTTAGAAGCTTTTTAGGCTTGGCCGGGTATTATAGGCGTTTTGTTGAAGGATTTTCGATAATTGCCTCTCCTATGACTAAATTGTTGCAGAAGAATGTTAAGTTTGAATGGATGATAAATGTCAACGAGTTTTGAAAAGTTGAAAGCACGATTGATGAAGCACCAATTTTAGTACTGACCGAGTCGAGAAAAGAGTTCGTAATTTATAGTGATACATCATTGATGGGCCTTGGATGTGTGTTGATGCAAGAGGGCAAAGTAGTAGCTTATGCTTGAGGCGTTAAAACCGCATGAGAAGAACTATCCTACACATGATTTGGGCGGCATTGTTGTTTTTGCCTTGAAGATTTGGCGACATTATTTATACGGTGAAAAATGCGAATTTTTACCGATCACAAAAGTTTGAAGTACTTGATGAATCAAAAGGACCTAAATTTGCGACAGTCAAGATGGCTTGAATTATTAAAGGATTATGATCTAGTGATTGATTATCATCCGGAAAAGCAAATGTAATTCTTGGCGCCTTGAGCGAAAATTTCTTTTCACTTTGAGAGCCATGAACACGGGTTAGCATTGTCGATGACGGGTCAATTTTAGCGAGATGAGAGCTAAACCGTTATTTCTCCAGTTGATTTGTGATGCTCAAAAGAATGATAGTGAGTTGCGGATCAAGAGAACTCAATGCGAATCGAGTTATGACTCAGATTTTCGAGTTGGACCGGATGACTATTTGATGTTTCGAGACGAATATGTGTGCTTAGAAAAATGATAAATTGATTCGAAAATATTACATGAGGCGCACAATGGCTGTTTATCAGTTCACCCCGGTAGCACAAAAATGTATAATGATTTAAAGAAGTCAGTATTGGTGGCGGTATAAAAGGGACATTTTGAATTTGTAACTAAGTGTTTGATCATCAACAAGTAAAAGTTGAACATCAAGTACCTTGAGGATTACTTCAACCAGTAATGGTGCTCGAGTGGAAATGGGACAAGATTACCATGGATTTTGTAACCGGTTTGCCTTTAACTCCTAAAAGAAGGATCTTTGTTTGGGTAGTGGTTGATAGATTAACAAAGTCAGCCCACTTTATACCAAGACGCGTCGATTACTCACTTGATAAATTAGCGAATTATATATTGCTGAAATTGTGAAGTTGCACGAGTACCTATGTCTATAATATCGATAGAGATCCAAGATTTACCTCGAGATTTTGGAAAAAGTTACAAGAAGCTTTGGGTACAAAATTGAACTTTAGTACCGCATTTCATCCACAAACAGATGGTCAAACGAAAAGAGTAATCCGGTACTCAAGATATGCTTAGATCTTGTGTTTTAGAATTTGGAGGTAGTTGGGAGAAATATCTATCTTTGATTGAGTTTGCCTACAATAACAGCTTATCAATCAAGTATACAAATGGCACCGTCACGAAGCCTTATATGGTCGTAAGTGTCGGACTCCTTTATATTGGACCGAGCTTAGTGAGAAAGCAGATTCACGGAGTTGATTTAGTTAAAGAAACCAAGAGAAAATAAAAGTAATTCGGGATTGCTTGAAAGTCGCTTCAGATCGACAAAAGTCATATGCGATTTAAAAGAAAAGAGATTGAATTTCAAGTGGGTGATAAAGTGTTCTTGAAGGTGTCACCATGGAAAAGATTCGAGATTTAGTCGAAAAGGCAAGTTGAGTCCGCGTTTTATTGGGCGTCGAGATTCTCGAGAGAATTGGGCGATGGCATATCGGTTGGCCTTACCGGCAGAGTTAGAAAAGATTCATAACGTGTTTCATGTATCAATGTTGCGACGTTATCGTTCGATCCTTCACATGTGATTTCCCAATGAAATTGAGATTCGATCGGATATGACCTATGAGGAGGAACCAATAAAGATTTTAGCTCGAGAAGTTAAGCAGTTAAGAAACAAAAGTATAGCCTTAGTGAAAGTATTGTGGCACAGACATGGGATAGAAGAGGCTACGTGGGAACCGAGGAAGCTATGAGGAAACAGTACCCAAACCTCTTTCTGGGTAAGATTTTCGGGACGAAAATCTCTAAAGGGGAGAATTGTGACAACCCGAATTAGGGCCTAATCGGAATAGTGGTTTCGTGACCACAAATCCGAGATAGAAATAATTGTTTTATAAATATTTTGGGGTTTATGATATGATTGCATGATTGTGTGAAAATTTCGTGATGAAATTCTATGCCTAAAGTGTTTAAATTGAAAGTAGGGACTAAATCGAATAAGTTGCAAAATTTGCATACTAGAAATTTTAGTATGAAATTGTTTTGAAATATTTATTAGGAGGTCTTAAATAGCAATTCTACCAATTTTAAGTTCATGGACAAATTTAGGACATGGAAGGAATTTTTGGAAAGTTTAGTAGTAAGGGTATTTTGGTCATTTTGATATTAAATGAAATAAAATGGGAAAAATAACACAAAATAGTCATCTTCCCATTTAGTTGCTGCGAAACTTCACTCTCTCCATAGCTAGGGATTCTTCAACTTTCAAGCTCCATAGTAAGTGATTCTAAGCCCGCTTTTAATGTTCTTTACGTTTTGGAATCCTTAAGCTCGATTAAGCTTATGCTAGTAATAATTTAACCTAGGGTTCATATTTGGAAAAATACCCATAGGTGAAATTTGTGTATTTTGATGTTTTATGATAGAATATGAGGTTTTAAATTGTGTTAAATAATTTGTGCTACTCGGTTTTAAGTGAAAACGAGTAAAAGCAGCATAATCGGTAAAAATACCTAATGTTCATAACTATATGATAGAGTGGGAATTTGATGTTGTTGTAGAAGAGAAAATGTTCAGCATATCATAAAACATAAGAATAAGGGCTGAAATTAAATTCCGAGCCTAGGGGCAAAATTGTAATTTTGTAAAAGTTAGGGGCAAAATGTAATTTTTCTACAATGTGATTTTTGGATTGAAATAAATAGTATGAGTATTAAATGAGCTAAATGTGTTATTATAGATCAAGAAAGGCTGAACCGACCTCGAGCGGGAAAGAAAAAGTTTTGGACTAAATTGCAAAATTTCCATATTTTGCACCAAGGTAAGTTGTATGTAAATATTACAATAATTTCATGTACATTCTTATATTTCAGCCTATTATATAAATATACTAGCTGATGTTAAAATATAAATTGACTATTGGAAGAATGGAAATAAATACAGAGAGAGAGATCCGGTTGAACATTCTGGAGAGATCGAATGAAATAGAGGGCGTAGCTAGGTCACATGTATGATGCTGAGTGCACATCATGTGTACAAGAAAGCTACGAGACACCCTGTAGTAGCTAGGTCACATGCGTGATACGAGATGTATCCCATGTAGACAAGAGAGCTACGTGAAAGATAAATGTAGCTAGGTCGCATGCGTGATTCCAAGTGAAGGACACCATGTAGACAAGAGAGCTACATGAAAGATAAATGTAGCTAGGTCGCATGCGTGATTCCAAGTGAAGGACACCATGTAGACAAGAGAGCTACGAGACAAATCGGCTAGGTCGCATGAGTGGTACTAAGTGTTCCCCATGTGTACAAGAGAGCCGAACTAAATGAAGTATGATGGTGGGGTGTGTCTTTGAAACCGTTAAATATCGAGGATTGATCCGAATTGTTCAACGGGATGGTTTTGTGGTGACATTGTGGTTTGTACCTACACTTATAGTGAATGAAATGTGGTGAAAATGAATTGTGGCATATACATATATACGATAAAATGAGGTTAGCATAAAGAATGTGTGAAAGAGTGAAATTAGTATTAAAACTGTTTTAGATGGCAGCAGTGACGTGATTTTGAAAAATCACCAAAAATAGGAGGAATATAATTAGAGGTTGAATGAGATGTCAAATTAAAGCTTAATGAGTCTACTTTCATATAAAAGAAGCAGGGCAAGCAAAGGAATTCTATATTTTGAGATATTTACAATTGTAACTGACTTGCTCAGGATGAATACGTGATCCCCTGTTTCCACTTTGAAAATCATTAAAAATTGTACAAAGCAAACTAAGAAATATAGTTTACATGCCTAAATTCCTTATTGAGACTAGTTTTAAATACAACAGACTTCAGGGTTGTTTGAGTTATGTACTGAGAGAAATTCAATTCGTAGTGGACAGAGGTCAGGCCAGTCGAGCTGTGTAACAGGGGAAACTTTAACTAATAAACTGTACTAATCTGCTGAACCAAAATTATAAAAAAATTTAGCAAGAAGCTTTATGAGTCTAGATTCAGGAAATTTTACGGATATGAATTTCGAGTTTTGTAACTCGAGTTATGATTTATTTAGTGAATATGACACAGCAGAGACAGCTTAATCGAAGTGGAATAAGTAGTGAAGTTAAAGTAGACATACTTGAATTGTTGTGTAAACATGTTAGATTCTTAAATTAGTAATTACATACTACTTACTAAGCTATAAGCTTACTTCGTTTTCTCTCTTTTGTCTTATAGTGTTCTCCAGCTTGCTCAGGAGTCAAGGATCGTGAAGATCTACCCGCACTATCATACTTTGGGGTATTTGAACTAAATGTTTTGAATTATGGCATGTATAGTAGACAAAAATTATTTTGTTATGTGTCATATTTGTCTAGGTTTAAAATATTAGTTACAGTACTCGACCAGTTACTTTGTACAAGCCATAAAAGTTGGCTAATATTGTTCAAGACATATATTATACGATGCACTATCAAATTGGATGACATATTTATATTTCGGTTATGTTTAATGGTATGTGTTATGTTCTGGTAATACCTTGTATCCTGTTCCGGCGACGGTAACGGGTAAGGGGTGTTACAGGGCCCCTCATGGATAAACCACACAGACGTGTAGAAATTATTGGACCATGTTGTGAATACACACGGCCAAGGCCATTATGGGTCGTGTAGGCCCACATGGGCTCGCAATATGGGTCGTGGGCCCATTTTTACTATTTGACTGTTAAGGTTGCATGGGATGCCCGAGACGACTGTGGACCTATTGTAGGGACGGTAAGTTTACTAAGACCCCCTATTTGATAAAATGACTGTTTTCCCTCTATGTGATATATGGATTTATATTCATGTATGACTATATTTTAGCATGCTATTTTAACTAAATTGAGTACATGTGTAATATTATGATATGACATGACATGTTGCATGACGCGTTGCATGGGGATGGGTTTAATATGATTGGAAGAAGTGTACTGTACTGGCAGCTCTGCTGCAAATATTTTTTAGTGCCGCAACCGGTACTACTTGGAGTGTAGGGATGGGCGGGTCGATTATATCCCCACATAGAGTGTAAGGTTGGACTGAGATGGACTGTAGAGGCTGGTTGGGTAGGATTTGTAGATTGCATATCTGTACCATTACGGTCATTGAGATAGGCTCAGGCCCAAACTGATACTGATATTGTAATGGGCTAAGGCCCTAACTGAAACTGAACCATTACTGAAATGGGCTTAGGTCAAGACTATATTTGCTCTCTATATGGTTGTTTGATATGAGATTACACACTGAGCTTTCGTAAACTCACCCTTTTGTTTATTTGCGTAGGTAATCCCCTGACTTAGTCAGACCGATGCTGCGAAGGACTCAAAGGTGGCCACACAACCGCATAATTTTTCATATTTGACTTAGATTATAAGTAATTTCACTTTGGGTATTTTGCTGTCGTAAGGCATTTGTGGATTTTTACTTCAATTTGGGATTTTTATTTGTTTTGATTTATAACTGTTAGTAGTAGGAAAAGAAGCGGGTTTTTAGAAAAGATAATTGTTTTTCAAAGATACCACAAATATGCAACCTGTTTTAAGAGCTTCCGTAAGAAATAACGTTTTAAAAATTAATGACATTTTAATATGATTAACTTTTTGACAAACGAGTCACATTTGAAAATGAACAACATGACTTAAAATCATCTTAAAGATCAAACAAAGAGGTTAATTAGAGAATGGGCTTTTCAACGACATCACACTTTACAAAAAACACTTCAATGTGACATCGCTAGATTCGGCCATAACGTCCAGGCCGGGTTTGGGGTGTTACATCACATATTATTTGAGTACTAAAATTTCAATAAGACAAATGAGGATATGATGTAACTATAAAATGTTCTTAAAGATACCAAAATAAAATCAAGAGCAAGTATATTGCCTTCAGGAGTATTAAAGAACAAACAGTGACACGTGTTTGATTCAAGGGTACCAAAGTACAAATAGGGACACGTATGCGCATTTAGGGTACCAAAGTATGAATAGCGGCACATATGCACATTCAGGGGTAACCGAAGTACAAACAGGGGCACGTATGTGCATTCATCCAATAATTATCTATAAACATATAAACTAAGGAACAATAATATAAGATTACAAGTAGAGTTTCATTTACGTATTGAAATACTGTGAACTTACCTACAATTTAATTTTGATCAACACACAGAGACCCGCTATTTTCCCTTTTCCTTAGTTATTGTCTCTTTGGTTCAAGTCTTGATATGTAAGAGGAACTATGGCTGAACCTCCCTAAGCATTTCAATGGTGTTTTTCCCTTTTAACTTTCGGTGGTAGAACCTAGAGAAGAAGATATAATTTTTATTTTTGTTAATCTTTATCATTTTATTACTTAAGTACAATTTTATCCCTATTAATAAACATACCGAATGACAATTTAATTGTCCGCTACCGTCCGTCTAACTTCTCTATGATCTAATTACTACTTAAGTCCTTTCTCCTTTGATAATCAAACGGTCAAATCATTACAATTCAATAATTACTAAGTTTTGCATCTTTCACAATTTAATCCTTTTTACTTAATTAACTAACTAAGTGTTAAAATTTCATCACCAAAATTTAACACGAATCCAATGCACCCTATAAACATTAATGGAATTATAAAAATTCAACTTCACATATCAGATTTGGGGTCTCAAAACCATTATTCCATTACCATTAAAAATCAGAATATTACACCGTATTGTTTTATACCATCGAAAGTCGGGTCGTTATAGGCTTTCCAAACACTACTTCAGATTATTTTTTTACCAAATAATGTGTAACACCCAAAAACTGACCTAAATTTTATGACCAGATCTTGAAGGTTACATTTACTACATGCACCATCAAAATGGCCAAATAAAACCATTCTTTGAAAATCATCATTTTTGTCAAGGTTTACATAACTCGTCATCTTTGCTAAAACATCAAGTTTTAGGGTCGTCTTTATTATTATAGTTCATTCACTTAGTAATGCCATTTTAGAAAAGAAATCGTTGTCAAGTCAGAAAACAATTTATATTTTCAAAATCAATTTATTTATTATGTAGTGAAAAATCATAATTTTTGCTTAGGCCTAATATCATGCAATTAACAGTTATTAGGTAAATTCATTTTAATAAAAATCATGCATGCAATTAAACCCAAATAATGCACCCCAAAATTCACAGTCCCAAAAGAATAAAAACAATTACAATTCCAACCAAAATTAAATTAAAATTAAAATTAAAATAAAAAATTAAATAATTCCAATGTCCGGAATGAAAATTTTGAAGGCCCAAATCCAATACTAAGCTCATGGGTTGTAACATCCTGATTTTGGGCTTAGTCGGAACAGTGGTTTCGGGACCACAAATTTGACGAGGAAAATTTCATTTTTATTATATTTTTATGGTCTATGATTTCACGGAATGATTTCATGAAAATTTCGTTCAAAAATTTTGACGTTTGGGCACTCAATTTCGTCAAAAGGACTAAATTGTAAAAAGTGTAAAAGTTGAGTTTTACATGTTAGAAGTGTTTAATTGTTATGAGTTTTTAAATAAAAGGTCCTTAAATGGTAATTAGACCATTTTTAAGTTTGTGGACAAAAATTGGACATGGATGGAATTTTTTTGAAAGTTTAGTAGTAAGGGCATTTTGGTCATTTGTATATTAAATGAAATAAAATGGGAAAAATAACACAAAATGGTCATCTTCTCCATATGGAGGCCGAAATTGCATGGGGAAGCCATGGCTAGGGTTTTCAAGCTTTCCAAGCTCAATAGTAAGTCCATTCTAGCCCCGTTTTCAAGTTCTTTACGTTTTGGAATCCGGTAACTTGATTAAGCTTATGCTAGCAATAATTCAACCTAGGGTTCAGATTTGGAAAAATACCCATAGGTGAAATTTGTGTATTTTGGTGCTTTATGATAGGATATGAGGTTTTAAATTATGTTAGACAACTTGTGCTACTCGGTTTTAAGTGAAAACGAGTAAAAGGGCTTAATCGGTAAAAATACCTAATAGTCATAAGTGCATGTTAGAGTGAGAATTTGATGTTGTCATAGAAGGGAAAAATGATCAGCATGTCATAAAACATAAGAATAAGGGATGAAGTTTAATTCCCAGCCTAGGGGCAAAAGTGTAATTATGCAAAAGTTTAGGGGCAAAATAGTAATTTTGCCAAAGTTCGTATTAAAGGCTGTTTTGATGAATGTATGTATTAAATAAATTAATTTGGTATTATAGATCAAGAGAAACGAGATTTAAGTCGTGATCGAGGGAAAAACAAAGTTTACAAGGAATAGGCTCGATTGCTAATATTTTGTATCGAGGTAAGTTCGTATGATAATAAAAATGCAATGTTATGTTTGAATTATATTTCTTACTATTATTGCATATATTGTATGATTTAGTATATTGGAAAAGTTGATGGAATGGAGTTTATGATGTGGAAATATGACATGAAAGAATGTTACATTGAATGAAAGAAAATGATGATACATTACAAGTGATATATGAAATATGTGATTTATATTATGTAAATTCTTAAAAGCTGATTTGCTATTTGAGTTGTGTCTTATTATACTATGAATGGACAATTGGTACTATGGATAGTGAGATTGACACTTCAAGTAAGTTCGTATATAAATAATCTATCGATTCTTTTTATGTCAATATATTTTGATATCATATAAAATGTGGTTGCCTATCAAATGGCTATTTGATGTAAATTATGAATTTAAATTGATTACGAACAATTTAATAAAATGTTGAAAAGTGAGGAATTTCCCGATTGAACCTTCGAAATAGAAACAATACAAATGAGCTATTGTGAGGTCACGTGTGTAGTACTAAGTGCAGGCTACTACGTGTACCAGATTTTTGGTCGCATGTGTAGTACTAAGTGCAGGCTACTATGCGTACCTGATAACTTCGATCACGTGTGTAGTACTAAGTACAGACTACTACGTGTATCAGATGGTTAGGTCAAGTGTGTAGTACTAAGTGCAGGCTACTACGTGTACCAGATAATTGGTCGCATCTGTAGTACTAAGTGCAGGCTACTATGCGTACCAGATAGCTTCGGCTACAAGTGTGGAAATGAGAAAATGTATAGGCAATTGTGTATCTGTTATTATTCCGATGAGTTCAACGGGAAATTGATTAAGTGAAAATAAATGTGAAAGTGATTATGTGATGAACAAGTGCAAGTATATGTTTATTTAAATTTATGAGCAACATGCTCGATATTTGAGCGAACCTCGGCAAAATGGAATGGATTAAGTGAAATTGTGCAAAAGTGAACTTTAGTAGTAAAATAGTGTTGGACAGCAGTAGTGCATGAATTTGAAAATTTACCAAAAATTGTGGAAGTTGAATTAAATTTCAAATAAAATATGTAATTAAAGTTTGTTGAGTCTATTTTCACATAAAACAAATAGGAGAAGCAAAAGAATTCCATATTATGTGATATTTGAATTTTTGTGAGACAGTTTCTGAATGAATTCGAGATCCCCTGTTCTGACTTGGAAAAATTGTTAAAAATTATAGAAAAATAATTTTTGGGTATAATTTGTATGCCTAGAATCTTGGATGAGTATAATTTTAATAAAAACAAACGAGAACATCATCCTACTTTTGTACTATGAGATAAATAAATTTTAGTGAAGAAAGGTCGAAGTTGTTAAACAGCGAAATAGGGGAGGATTTGAAAATTAAAATGTACTTATTGTCTGGACCAAAAATTTTGAAACTTTTATGGTGGAAATATATATGAGTCTAGTTTTTGGGAAAATTTACGGATCTTAATTTGGAGTTTCGTAGCTCTAAATATAAATGATTTAGTGACTGTTACCCAAGAAAATAGCTTAACCAGAACATGTGTAAATGTACAAATAAGTTAGTTTTATTGTGGGAAGCATGTTAGTAAATTGCTTATTATTATTTCATGTGAGCTTACTAAGCATAAAGCTTACCACCTCCTTTCCATTTCTTTTAGTGTTGTCAGGTTAGCTCAGGGTTGGAGACCGTCGGAGGCAGCATCACACTATCAAGCCAACACCTTGACAGTATAAACACATATGCTAGAATTATCAAGTGAGTGGCATGTATAGGGCCTAATTTTATAACATGTGTTATTATAATTTGGCCAAATATATTGGTCTTTAGTAAGCTAATGATTCTGACTTATAAATCTAGTTATTTATGTTATGTTTGATATTGGTGATGTGCATATGCTTAGTTGTCATGCATGGTTGGTAATAAGTTGTTTAAGTTGTTTAATTGATGAATTAAGTTTAGTAACACTTCGTGCTCGACCCCGGCGATGGTCTCGGGTACCGTTTAGTGGTATCAGAGCTATGGTTTAGTCGGTTCTCGGACTAATCTAGCATGTGTAAAAGTCCAACTATACATGTCACCAATCCATGATCGTGTGATGTCTCCCAACCCGTATGAAAGCCATTTTGTTTAGACAAAGGTACTTTCCAACCGAGCTATACCAATCATGTTGAACGTGATGCTAAAATATTCGAGTAAAGTATAGTCATGACGAACTGAAACTTGGAAAGGTACGAATGAGGATTCATGAAATGTGTACATGGTGAAATAAGTTTAGTTATGATTAATAGATAATTCCATGATGTATATGATCGATTTATTTGAACCAATGCATGTGTTTGAGTAACTTATCAAAAATATTGATAAGATGAATATTCATGTATATTGGTTGGGATGATTATGATTGGTAAGCTCGTATAACTTGAGTAAATGTATTAAATTGCTTGGATTGATATATATAATTGAATGATAGGTATATGATGATGTGTAAGATAAAAGTTTAGACTGTGATATACTTATCCATGTTTGTTTGGCCCTTATATGATATTATGTGCTTGACTTGTCTGATTTAATGAATGCATAAGTAATATTATCTAGGAAACATTGAAATACATGTATAAGTACACTTGTTTAAATGAGATAACTAAAAAGTGAGTGTAAAGTCAATATGAATGCTAGTTACTCGAAATGAATGACATGATTGAAATATGATTGCTATGATGAAAACTGTGTTACATTTGTATATGAGAGTTGAGTCAGAGGCCCTACGACCCCTCCCCCTCACCAAAGTGGTGTTTTATAAGGGAATTCCTGAGATTTATGTTGAATGAGTTTCCAGGTGAGAAACCAAAGAGTTCAATGATGGAATGGTTATAAGTATGATTAGAGATTGAGAATGGGTTGATAAGTACAGACATGAGCTAGAAAGATATCGGATTGATCGAAAGATTGTTTAATTTTCACAACATCGCAGTTAGCGGAAAAGTTAATTTTGGTAAAACGATCTATCCTGGTATGATGTCGAGAAATGTATTGATTGAAATTCCCACATGAACTGGTTTTCTTAGTGAAGGGAATATTATGGAACTTGGGATGGTAGAAATAGTTAAAGGAATAATATTCGAAATAAGGAAATGTTCCCTGATCTTAACGTGAGATGAATGTGTCGTTATTCTAATTGAATTATAATCTGCATGGTTCTGTTTTTCTCTGGTATTTTGTTATATTCCGCCTGTTGGGAATCAATGAGAAATTGTGTATGGTGCCATGATTCTATTTCTACCGATCATTACTCTGATTGATTTTATATATATACGAGAAGCATATAGTTCCGGTTGTATTTGTTGTCAGTGGTTTGGAATGATGTTATTCTGTATTTCTTTTCTTTAAAAAAAAACTATTGGGGACTTTCATATTTTTATGAGTTTGGTTCTCGGTCTTCTGATGCAGTGCTGTAAATTGGATTTTCATATCATGGATTTCTTTATCTTGGATTTCCTTATTCTTGGGTTCTCTGTTTCAGATTTCTCTATCTTGGTTTTTCTGGATATTTTATCTTGTAACTTGTTGATCATGGCTTGCATTTAGAGCATGACCTTTAGCTTGTGATTGATGTATATAAAGAACAAATATGACTATACCTCTGAATTGATCCTGATAATGTGGTGAAATTTCAAGTCCCAATGTATATGGTGAATTTCCTTTCTCAAGTAAGTTAATCAGAGTTAATGTATTCAGTTGAGGTATCAGTATTACTTATGCTAATGCATTTGTTATGGTCTTCGATTAGCATGATGAGTGAATTTGGAATGATGCATGTTGAATCGTTTTGTTGACTAGAAGAGAGAATTTCTTGAAATATCAATTACGGATGAATAAGGTCAACATGATTGTGCAATCTGTATGGAGTATATGTCTAGAACTTAATGAGATGTGCATACTTGAGAATAAGAAGATCTGATATTGATAATATGAAGATAATCTGGGTATAAAAAAAAATGCTGAAACGATCATTGTTTATCTTTGAGTACAAATTCTTAAAATGTTGAAAGTTTAAAGATGTATAGCAAGAATCATCAGAATTATTTTTGCCGTTTGGGAATTAGAATGGAAATAGAAAAGGTTAATATGGATTTTCTTGTCTGAGTCATTCCTGTCATTGAAAGAGGAAAGTAATATGTAGTTTTGTTAAACATTATGAGATATGCAAATTATGCTGGTATACCCAAATGTCTACTCAGCTGATTTATAGGATTTCATGTCTTTATGAATGTTAGATATCATGGAATTTTAATCTCCACCAATCGGATTGAGATCTGAGTTTGATATCATGATTTATTTGGAAAGCCAGAAGAGGTTTGAAATAAAAAGTAACCGAGGGTTGAATTGACAAATAATTGGACTGTGTGAAATTATAAAGAGTATGAGGCCGAGATGAATTGACTAGTTTTGCTATTTGAATCCGAAAAGATTCTGGTACAAATGTATATGTAACTTGATGGTATGGATCGGACTTTTGAGTACATAAGCTTTTTAGTAGATATTAAGTTTCAGAAAAAGTATTGTAAAGTGAATACCATTTACGATTTTTGTTTGTAAAATTTAAAGAGAGAGGTAGTAAAAGTTTAGCTTGAGTGAAAGTTCTTTGACATCGATTATAGGATTGAGGAATCCAATTGAAAAACCAAAACCACTTTTCTGGTAAGATTTTCGGGGACGAAAATCCCTAAAGGGGGGAGAAATGTAACATCCAGATTTTGGGCTTAGTCGGAACAGTGGTTTCGGGACCACAAATTTGACAAGGAAAATTTCATTTTTATTATATTTTTATGGTCTACGAGTTCACGGAAAGATTTCATGAAAATTTCGTTCAAAAATTTCGACGTTTGGGCACTCAATTTCGTCAAAAGAACTAAATTGTAAAAAGTGCAAAAGTTGAGTTTTACATGTTAGAAGTGTTTAATTGTTATGAGCTTTTAAATCAAAGGTCCTTAAATGGTAATTAGACCATTTTTAAGTTTGTGGACAAAAATTGGACATGGATGGAATTTTTTTGAAAGTTTAGTAGTAAGGGCATTTTGGTCATTTGCATATTAAATGAAATAAAATGGGAAAAATAACACAAAATGGTCATCTTCTCCACATGGAGGCCGAAATTAGCATGGGGGAAGCCATGGCTAGGGTTTTCAAGCTTTCCAAGCTCAATAGTAAGTCCATTCTAGCCCCGTTTTTCAAGTTTTTTACGTATTTGGAATCCCGATAACTTGATTAAGCTTATGCTAGCAGTAATTCAACCTAGGATTCGTATTTGGAAAAATACCCATAGGTGAAATTTGTGTATTTTGGTGTTTTATGATAGAATATGAGGTTTTAAATTATGTTAGACAACTTGTGCTGCTCGGTTTTAAGTGAAAACGAGTAAAAGGGCTTAATTGGTAAAAATACCTAATAGTCATAAGTGCATGTTAGAGTGAGAATTTGATGTTGTCATAGAAGGAAAAAATGATCAGAATGTCATAAAACATAAGAATAAGGGATGAAGTTTAATTCCCAGCTAGGGGCAAAAGTGTAATTATGCAGTTTAGGGGCAAAATGGTAATTTTGCCAAAGTTTGTATTAAAGGCTGTTTTGATGAATGTATGTATTAGATAAATTAATTTGGTATTATAGATCAAGAGAAACGAGATTTAAGTCGTGATCGAGGGAAAAATAAAGTTTACAAGGAATACGCTCGATTGTTAATATTTTGTATCGAGGTAAGTTCGTATGATAATAATTATGCAATGTTATGTTTGAATTATATTTCTTACTATTATTGCGTATATTGTATGATTTAGTATATTGGAAAAGTTGATGGAATGGTGTTTATGATGTGGAAATATGACATGAAAGAATGTTACATTGAATGCAAGAAAATGATGATACATGACAAGTGATATATGAAATATGTGATTTATGTTATGTAAATTCTTAAAAGCTGATTTGCTATTTGAGTTGTGTCTTATTATACTATGAATGAACAATTGGTACTATGGGTAGTGAGATCGACACTTCGAGTAAGTTTGTATATAAATAATCTATTGATTCTTTTTATGTCAATATATTTTGATATCATATGAAATGTGGTTGCCTATCAAATGGTTATTTGATGTAAATTATGAATTTAAATTGATTACGGACAATTTAATAAAATGTTGAAAAGTGAGGAATTTCCCGATTGAACCTTCGGAATAGAAATGATACAAATGAGCTATTGTGAGGTCACGTGTGTAGTACTAAGTGCAGGCTACTACGTGTACAAGATTGTTGGTCTCATGTGTAGTACTAAGCACAGGCTGCCATACGTACCTGATAACTTCGATCACATGTGTAGTACTAAGTGCAGGCTACTACGTGTATCATATGGTTAGGTCAAGTGTGTAGTACTAACTGCAGGCTACTATGCGTACCAGATAGCTTCGGCTAGAAGTGTGGAAATGAGAAAATGTACAGGCAATTGTGTATCTGTTATTATTCCGATGAGTTCAACGGGAAATCGATTAAGTGAAAATAAATGTGAAAGTGATTATGTGATGAATAAGTGCAAGTATATGTTTATTTAAATTTATGAGCAATATGCTCGATATTTGAGCGAACCTCGGTAAAATGGAATGGATTAAGTGAAATTGTGCAAAAGTGAACTTTAGTAGTAAAATAGTGTTAGACAGCAGGAGTGCATGAATTTGAAAATTTACCAAAAATTGTGGAAGTTGAATGAAATTTAAAATAAAATATGTAATTAAATTTTATTGAGTCTATTTTCACATAAAACAAACAGGGGAAGCAAAAGAATTCCATATTATGTGATATTTGAATTCTTGTGAGACAGTGTCTGAATGAATTCGAGATCCCCTGTTCTGACTTGGAAAAATTGTTAAAAATTATAGAAAAATAATTTTAGGTAAAACTTATATGCCTCGAATCTTGGATGAGTCTAATTTTAATGAAAGCAAATGAGAACATCATCCGAGTTTTGTACTATGAGATAAATAAATTTTAGTAAAGAAAGGTCGAAGCTGTTAAATAGCGAAATAGGGGAGAATTTGAATAATAAACTGTACTTATTGGCTGGACCAAAAATTATTTAAATTTTATGGTGGAAATATATATGAGTCTAGTTTTTGGGAAAATTTACAGATCTTAATTTGGAGTTTCGTAGCTCTAAATATAAATGATTTAGTGACTATTACTCAAGAAAACAGCTTAACCAGAACATGTGTAAATGTACAAATAAGTTAGTTTTATTGTGGGAAGCATGTTAGTAAATTGCTTATTATTATTTCATGTGAGCTTACTAAGCATAAATCTTACCCCTCCTTTCCATTTCTTTTAGTGTTGTCGAGGTTAGCTCGGGGTTGGAGGCTGTCAAGGCAACATCACTTTGTCAAGCCAACACCTTGACAAATATAAACACATATGCTAGAATTATCAAGTGAGTGGCATGTATAGGGACCTAATTTTATAACATGTGTTATTATAATTTGGCCAAATATATTGGTCTTTAGTGAGCTAATGATTCGACTTATAAATCTAGTTATTTATGTTATGTTTGATATTGGTGATGTGCATATGCTTAGTTGTCATGCATGGTTGGTAATAAGTTGTTTAAGTTGTTTAATTGATGAATTAAGTTTAGTAACACTTCGTGCTCGACTCCAGCGATGGTCTCGGGTACGGGGGCGTTACATGGGTTACCTGAAAATTTTTTAACTAAGGGGGTGAGCTTCAAGAGCTCAGTATGAACAACCTGTTTTTAAGCAAATTAAAACAGTGGTTTTGGGACCACGAATATAAAGTCAAAATAATTATTTTATTATTATTTTAATATTTGCAGCATGATTGTATGATTGCATGAAAATTTCGTTAGGAAATTTTATTGTTTGAATGTTTAATTTGATAAAAAAGACTAAATCGCGTAAAGTGCAAAAGTGTTGTTCTAATAGTTAAAGGTATTAAATAGCCATGAAATTAAATGGTGGAGGTCCTTATGTTGTAATTAGACCATTATTAAAGGAAGTGGACAAATATAGACATAACTTTGTAAATTTTAATGTTTAAAGTAAGGTTAAATTAGTAATTAAGTTAATTAGTAAATAAAACAAAAAGAAAATAAAGGAATCATCTTCTTTAATGAAAATCATCACTGAAAATGAAGAAGAGAAAATGTCAATGGAAGCTATTAGGGTTCGGCAACTTCAAGCTTAAATTGGTGAGCAATTTTTGTCTCGTTTTTAATGATTTCTATATTTTTGAGATCGTTGCAGCTTAATCTAGCTAGCCTAGGGACTATTTTACAAAAGTGTTAAAGGTTTAGGGTTTACCATTGATGAATGTTGCTGTGTTTTGATGTTTAATGGTAGAAAATGCATAATTGTTGTTAGATAAACAACATTTGTTAAGTGATTTTTAGTAAAATGTCCAATTAGAGATTAATTTGTAAAAATGCGAAATATTAGGGGAAAATGTGTAAAGTGGCTTTGAAGTGTATTTTGGATTAAATTGAATAGAGAGATTATTAAATAAGCTAAATTTGATATTATATAGATCAAGAAAAGTGAAATACAAACTTAGATTGGGGAAAGGACAAAGTGTTGGATTAATCGACTCGTTTCGCCATTTTTTCATCCAAAGTAAGTTCATATGTAATAAGCTTTGTTTTAAATGTATTTTATATACCTTAATATTGCCTAAATTGTGAATTACATGGACACATTCGATGAAGATTCGATATTGGAAATCTCAGTTGAACCTTAGGAATAGAGTAGGATACAAATGACATGTCATTAGGGGTTACATTGAGTTGGCTTTGGGCCATGATATTGGCACTTTGGGTACAAGATTCATTGAGTTGGCTACGGGCCATGAAATTGGAACTTAGAGTGTGAGAATCTTGAGTACCCGACTTATATTCCAAATGGTTCAACAGGTATATAGAAGATATGAAATGGTGAGAATAGATACGTAACAGTACAGGTATTTACGGAAACTATGTGAGCATCGAATTTATAGTAGTTATAAGTTCATGGTTATAGTTGCGATTGAATACAAGTTAAGATTTTGATTTGAACATTTTGTAGCCTATTATGTTTATATTATTTGATTGTGAATAAACGGAAGTTTGCTTTTAATTCATATAAGCTTACTAAGCTTTATAGCTTACATTCGTTTGTTTTTTGGTGTTTTACAGTGATTTTAAAGCTAGCTTGGATTTGAGGATCGATGGAGACTTCGTCACACTATCTAACTATCACTTGGTACTTTTGAAATGAAGCTTTGGTCATATGGCACGTATAGGGACTTTAGGTCATTTTGGTAAATGTTATTATGAATTTGGCCATTTGTGTTGGCTTGTAAAAGTTAAGTATTTTGTTTGTGTATAGCCATGTGAGTTGGCTTATTTTTGAAAATATGGAGATGTATATATATATGTACCAATGCTCTTTGGTGACGTGGTTTATACTTGCTTGTTGAATGGCCTATTGAGACATAGCATAAAAGGTAGCAAATTGCTTAAGGCATGCCTTATTGTGGATTGGTACATTGAGTACCATATGAATGCATTAAGAGTTATGATAGATATGTGGTTTTAGGTAAATTAGTGTACAATTGAAAGTGACCAATTAAGTGTTTTGAAATTGTGAAACTTGTATGCTTTGAATTGGCAGAACATGATATTGTGAGCATGTTAGTTGTTGGTATTGAATTGGAATGTTTTGGTATTGCTTGTGCTTGAATTGGATGCCTATTTATGCTATGTTTTGGTGTCATTTATTTTGGTGCAGGTGTATACAAATTGGGTGGCAAAACGGCTGGCTTGGTAAATAGCCTATTTTTGTCCACACGGGCAGAGACACGGGCGCGTGTCTCATCCGTGTGCGACACATGGTGAGATTACATGGCCATGTGCCCCCTAATGTTGAATTAGAAACCAAGTTAGTATACTCCACACGGGCATGTGTGTTGGCCGTGTGACCCAAGTCAGAGAGTTACACGGGGTCGAACACGGGCTGGGACATGGTTATGTGATCCCATTTCGAATGTCCACACGGCTTGTAACACGGGCGTGTGTCACAGGGCTGGGCCACACGGCATGTTTCCCCAGTAGTTTGAAATTTTTTTCTTAGTTTCGTAAAAATTTCTTGAGTTCTCGGTTTAGTCTCCAACCACCCCAAATGCATGTTCTAGGCCTCGTAGGCTTATGTATGTTTTTGAATGATGATTATATGAAAATTAAAAATGTATGTGAAGTGTGTGTTTAATGATAGTAAGTCCGGTAATGCTCCGTAACCCTATTCCGGAGTTGAATACGGGTGAGGGGTGTTACACAGCGTAAGTCTAAAGAAGACAACCAAAGAGTATTCTCAGTTTTAACTAATAAGACAATGAATCATTAGGTAGCAATTTTACCAAAAATTTAAGTCATTAATTCAATCAATTTCTCAAATGTCATGTTCATGGCACATTTATGCAACAATGCATGTCCTACCCATACCACCTGCTACGCACCATGAGTCTCCCAAGAACTCACCATCTGAGCACCAAACAATTGGAGTCGAAGCTCAATGTGGTTGAACCACCAATATCAATCTTGCAGTTAAAACTGCCAATTAAGGTTGCAAATAAAATGCCAATATCAATTGCAGACAAGCTTCCAATCTCCCTAATACATCGATGCAGTATATTGATTAACAAATGATTGTGGGTTTACCGCCAATACACCCTGAAACTCATCCGTCATCCAAAAAAACCAAATCTATGTAATGCAATATGACATGCTTTTCAATGAATCAATTCATACTTAATATACTTTCCGTATATAAAAAATGACATACTTTTATGCTTCGTTCAATTCAATTTCAACTAATGGCATGCTTATAAAGCAACAATACTAATATCACAATCGTCATATTTCAAGTCATGCAAAAATTCAATTCATGAAACATATTTAATAAACACATCGTTTGATTAATTTACCTATCTCAATCATTCAATCTACCAATTTCACTTACCATTTGGCCTTGCACAAAATTTCAGTAGCCAAATACAATTGTAGAGCAATATACAATAACACAATAAAATCACACACAATGATTAGAACCCACATCTAATTAATGTTAAACCAATTTACTACTACTTAATCCGTAACTCTGAGATCTTAAGTCTAGACTGTAACACCCCTAGCCCTTATTCATCGTCGGAATAGGGTTACGGAGCATTACTAAAATTTACAGATCAGATACAGACATTTAATATCATTTATAAATAATATTAGAAATTAATCATATACAATCATATTGTCCCTTATTTAAGCCCTCAAGGCTCAAATTATGCATTAGAACAAGACGAGACTAAACCAGGTACTTAGAGAATTTTTCACAAAATTTTTCATATTGCAGGGTACATACGCCTATGTGGTCAGGTTGTGTGGCTCACACGGCTGTGTCTCAGCCCATGTCCATACCCGTGTAACTCTCTGACTTAGGTCACATGGCCAATCACACACCCGTGTGCTAGGCCATGTGTAAGTGTAGGGGTCACACGGCCAAGCCACACACCTATGTGCCAGGCCGTGTGAAAATTTTTGATCATTCTGTCTTGAATTTTAATGATGCAGAGGCCACATGGCCAAAACACACGCTCATGTGCTAAGTCGTGTGTCACACACGGCCAAGACACACGCCTGTGTCTCTATCTGTGTAGACAAAATGAGGCCATTTCCTAGCCATATTTCTCACCCAAACTTTTCTTCCACCTATAATAACACTTAAATACATTCACAAACCATATCAAATCACTTAAAACAAACCCAAAACTATTTCATAAACTTGACATTTTACACATACAACCAATGTGCTTTTAGGCACCTCTAATAGCCAATTTATTAGTATGTCATTCCAAAACTTATACTTACCTAGATACCAAATGCATAACTGCTTAATCAATTTCATACTTCAAACATGATAATACTGTATATACCAAAACATGACCATTATAAGCCATTCCAATGGCTAATTACAACCAAAACATTTATATGCCAACATTGGCCAAGTTAACCTATACATGTTGTAACACCCCTAACCTGTATCTGTTGTTGGAACAGGGTTTTGGAGCATTATCGAAACTACCAGAAACATTTACAGATAAATCATGTCAATCACTATTCATTAGCCAAGATCATTCGTAACGTCCTTTAAATGGACCCTCGAGGTGCAATACAAGCATTACAAAAGAGTCGGGACATAATCGGAACCTCTAAGAATTTTTTCGTGACATTTCAAAAATTTTCTAAAGTTGTAGGGCTCACACACCCAGATGGTCTAGGGACACACCCGTGTGGTCAGGCCATGTACTACACACACCTGTGTCCCTAACCCGTGTAACTCTATGACTTTTAAGTCATGAAGAAATTGAAGTCACATGGCCAAGTCACACGTCCGTGTGCTAGGCCATGTGGTGAATTTAATTTTCGAAATTTAGGTGCAATTTTCACACGGCCGTGTAACATACCTGTGTCCAAGGCCATGTCAACCACACAGTTAAGACACACGCCCGTGTGCCCAATTTTGAGCATTCTATTTCTCAAAATTAAGGTACAGGGGACACACGACCTAACTACATGCCTATGTTACCAGGCCGTGTGTTACACACGGTCTAGACACACGCCCATGTGTCTGCCTGTGTGGACAAAATAAAGCCATTTCTAGCTTCATTTCTCACCCAAAATTTCACCCAAGACCTGCACTTGAAAAATTCAACCAATACTAGGCATTCTAAGCAAACTTCACCATTTAACAAGACATATCATTGCATGCATAGGTGGTTATAAACTTACCCTGGATTAACTTAGGCAATAACAACCTTTGATAACATATACTCAACTTAACACATGTGTATATATATATATCAAAATAACCTAGTTAATCATACCAAAATAAGCCATTACTAAGCATTCCAATAGCTAGGTTACAAAACATCATTTTTAAGCCATTAATGGCCAAGTTGTCCTATACATGCCATTATATCAAAATAATTTTACTAAGTATACCCAAAATGACTAGTTGATAGTGTGATGATGCTCCAGTGCTCTCCAACCTTCGCAAGCTTCCGAGCATCATAAAATAGGGGAAAAATAAAATGGAGTAAGCATTACATGCTTAGTAAGTTCATATAACAAAACTGAACTTACCAGTCCCGTTTATTAAATCTAAGCATACAATAATAAGTTTTCCATCCATTTGGCTAAATTGCCTAAACTCATGTATCCAATCAAACATGTTATTCAAAAAGTTTACATATTCATCAAGTAAGAATAGATGAGCTCATCATGCAATACTCTTTCAAGACATTATCATCTCATCTCAAAATCCTCATGCCATGTTACGGGTTCTATGTCTATTGAATCATCGAAATTCCGATGGATGCTCACTTAGTACACTCGAGGTGTACAATTCAATAATCTGTCAATTCTTATTCAAGGGTACCTCTTAGGGAACTTAACCTAGGAACACACTCTCGAGTCACATATGGTATAATAGGATTACCAGTCCAGGCTAAATTCATTATATAACGTATGCTCAAAGAGTTCAATTAGGATTACCAGTCCAGGCTAAACCTTAATCGTAATGTATACTCAAGAGGTATTATATCAGGATTACTCGTCTGGGCTAAATCCTTTCTATAACAAGGTTGATGGGATTACTCATTCAAGCTAAATCCCATCTGCAATAAATGCAGGACCTTATTAGTTTTGGGAAAGCGCATATAATCATTGAAATTCAATATTCAATCGGGACTTACCCCTTGTTCACCATATCAAGCATGTATTAATTTTCTCATTATAACATTCAATTAATGTACAAAACTATAAGTCACATTCCATACAACACAACATTCAATTAAACATATTTACATGTCAGATTAAGTTACATGAACTTACCTCGACACATGTTCGTGTTAGAAATCTACTAATCCGAAACCTTTTCTTTTCCTCGATCTAACCTCGAATTAGTGTTGTCCAGATCTATATAAATGACTTTAACCATCAATTTTACACATTTCATATTTAAATGGACTCAATTTATGTCCTAGGCAAAATGTAACACCCCTTTCCTATACTCGAGACTGGGATCAAGTACAAGGCGTTACCAGACATGTACTCGAACATTTTTGGGAAATACGGGTTATAAAATTTCGTTCCAATTTGAACCCAATCAAACAACATCTTAGTGTCCCTATTATGGGCCTACGGGGCCCAAAAAATACATTGAGAAAGGTTTGAGACTAAATTGAGGACCTAAGGAAGTTCTTGAAAATTTTTCTAAGTTAAGCTTCACACGCCCGTGTAGAGGCAATGCACACGCTCGTGTGCTTTGGGACACGCCCCTGTTCGCTACCCATGTGGAAGTAATTGAATTTATTTTCTATTTCGAACCTACAGGGGTTTTCACATGGCCAAGCACACGCCCGTGTCCCTAGCTCGTGTCCTTTACACGGCCTAGACATGCCCGTGTGGTCGCCCGTGTCCAAAAACTCGAGCATTCTGTTTATGACGTCAGCATACATTTAAGGCCACACGACCAAGACACACGCCTATGTGCTAGGCCGTGCCCTCCACACGGCCATGTCTCTACCTATGTGTTTATTACCATGCATTCTGACTTAATATTTTTAGGTGTAGTGGACAGACGGCCATTTCACACGCCCATGGGGTGGTCCGTTGTCACACACGGCCTAGACACACACCCGTATGTCCACCCGTGTGGACCTTGTTAGGCTATTTTCCAAGCCTTAGGTCACCTTAATAACCATATCCATTTATAGTTTTCAATAACACTTAACATGGTCTAATTATACTCTTAAATGACCTTAATATACCTCATTGCATGTAAACCTCATCTCATTGGTTTTTATATATGCTAGGTTGTCCCCTTTATCTTAAGGATTTCCATGACTTGTGACTCAATTAAGATTGGCTCATTATCTTAACTCATTTCCAAAATTGAGGCCTAACCACCTCATCTAATTTGGTCATGCTACATATGACTAATTGTAATACACCATATTTAATCATCACAAGAACATTGGAACATAACATCCACAATTTGGTAGGTCATAACCTATATCAACATGAGCCAATTTCAATGGCCATATATAAGTGAATATGTATACTTTTATAAGCATTCATATTGGCTAATTAAATGAGACATATAACAAAATAACAAAAGGCCTATACAAGCCATCGAACAAAATAAGAGTATCTATATACCAAGGCTAGGCAAAATGATAGTGTGTTGACTTTCCAATCGTCTCCCAATCCTTGCGAGCCCATGAGCTCTGTAAGACAGGGAAAAGAGAGGGGTTAGCATATACATGCTTAGTAAGCCTGAATAACTGAAAAGTAGACTTACCAATTAATTAGCATGCATCCATATTAGGCAATTGATAAACTGTAATTTATACATATTTTTACCCCATGTTTAATGCATTTTATGGATGATTTCCTATTAGAATTGGTGAATTCGATGCTCCTAATGCTTTAATTTCATGTTTTATACTTAGGAGAGCATAGGAGAGCGAAAGGAATGAGAAACGGGCCAAAAATGGAGAAAATGGGCCAAAGTATGAAATCAACACGGCCTGGACCTCCTCACACGGGCAGACCACACGACCGTGTCAATTTGGCAAGCTCGAGCACGGCCTGAAGTAATTGCACACGGGCGTGTCCCTACCGAGCCCAAGTTGAGTCCAATTCAGAAAAGGCTAATTTTAAGGGCTCTTAGGCATTCCAAAGCCTATAAATACACTCTAGAGGAGGAGGAAAAGTGAGGCATAAAATAGGGAGGAAGGAATTTCTTCAAGGAAGCCGATTGATCCATCTCAGAAGCCGGATTCACCATCAAGACTGAAGATCTCTCCTAAATTTCCCCTTCAGGAGTTTTGGGTTTTTTTTTATGTTTTGTATTCTTTATTATTCTGAGAAGTTTTCTTATTTAGTTATGAACTAAAAACCCTAAATACCTAAGGGGAATGAAACCTAAAACGAATCTTGTTATTATTTTCTGAATTGTATGATAAATATTTAACTTGTTCTTAATTATGTGTTCTTAATTCTTGTTTTGATATCCCAGGATACTGGTTCAAGATAACCTCTTATTCAGAGGAGGAATAGACCCTGTGTAAGAGTACATTTTTCATAATTAAGTGGAGTTGTTTGTGCGCCTAGACACAGGGTGACAAGATTTTGCCGGATTAGGGTGAAACCTAATAAGGGGATCCATAGATCGAGTTAATGCAACCCTAGGGTGTTAATTAGAGAAAGGTCTCAAATATTCAATCTAGGGATTAGACGTTATTAGTCTTGAATAGCGATAATAACATAACTTAGGGATCTCTACAGAACAAGTTAAATGAATAAATCGTCCGATTCGGAGCCAGAATAATAAGTATAGTCTAGGTGGATTTTTCCTTAGGTATTGTCTTAATTCAATCAAATTTCCCAAAAGCAATTCCCCAATTCTATTCTCTGTGAATTCTTAGTTTAGATAATTAGTTAGTTAAAACAAATACCTCTTTATTCTTAGGCTAGATAATAAAAAGACAGTCATTACTAGTACTTTTAGTTCCTTTGGGTTCGACAATACGGTCTTGCTAAAACTATACTACTGTTCGATAGGTACACTTGCCTACATCGCGATAATAGTTAGTTTCAAGAACAATTAATTATAAATATTTAAAACCTATCATGAAATCACGCGATCAAGTTTTTGGCGCCGTTGCCGGGGAACTAAGATATTAGGAACACTCATTTTTTATTACTTTAGCCATTTATTTTTCTTGCAATTTAATTTAATTTTATTACTTATCTTTTTCCTTCTCTTGACAGGTTTTTATAATTTATGACTAGAAGAAACCCCGTCAGTACCACTACTTTTTGACGAAGAAATCGATCGCACAGTTCGCAGAAACCAAAAAGAAATAAGGCGAAGCTTAAGATACACAGAGAACGAGAACAATACTCAAACCCCAACCATAGAGATGGCTGAAAACCAAGACAATCAGCTACCTCCTGCAATTGCGGTTAATCAAAATCCTGCTCCACGTACTATGTATGATTATGCTAAACCTTCTTTAGTAGGAATTGAATTACCTGCTATAGCTATAATTACTTTTGAACTAAAACCTAACACTATTCAAATGATACAAAAATTTGTTCAGTTTGATGGTTTGCAGGATAAGGATCCCAACGCTCATTTAGCCAACTTCTTAGAACTATGTGATACATTTAAAATTAATGGTGTTTCTGATAATGCCATTCATCTTCGGTTATTCCATATTTCATTGAGGATCAAAGCTACACAATGGTTGAACTCGTTACCACAAGGGTCAATTACTACTTGGGAATAAATGACTGAAAAAGTTTTACTAACATATTTTTCGCCGGCTAAAACGGCTAAATTACATAATGATATCTCTTCTTTTGTGCGGATGGATTTAGAAACACTCTACGATGCATGGGGGAGATACAAGGACCTTTTGAGAAGGTGCCCTCACCATGGTTTACCACTCTGGCTATAGGTTCAAACGTTCCATAATGGTCTGAATCCTTCGACTCGAAAAATGGTTGACGCAGCTACTGGCGGAACCATCAATAATAAAACACCTGAAGATGCTTATGAGTTTATAGAGGAGATGTCACTGAATAACTATCAGTGGCAAGTCATGAGGACAAAGCCAACGAAAACAACTGGCATTTATAACGTTGATTCAGTCACCATGCTCTCTAATCAGGTAGAACTCTTGAATAAGAAAATTGATGGTTTTCTTAGTTCTTCACAGGTTCACCCAGTAATGTAGTGCGAAAAAAGTGGAGGCGAAACAAGCCATTCGGAGTACCAACCTTATGGACACAACATGGATAACGAGCAATTAAATTACATGGGTAATAATCCTCAACCTCAAAACAATCCATATAGTAAGACTTAGAATGCAAGTTGGGGGAACCACCCTAATTTCTCGTGTGGTGGTCAAGGAAATCAAAGACCACAACCACCTCCAGGCTACCAACAACCACCCTACCAACAGGAAAAGAAGCCAAACCTTGAAGAGATGCTCTTAAAGTTTATATCGGTGTCAGAAACTCGTTTTTAGAAAACCGAGATAGCACTTAAAAGTCAACAAGCGTCGATCTAAGGGCTCGAAACTCAGATAGGCAAGCTTTCCAAACTAATCTCTGAACGACCACAAGGTAGTTTGCCAAGTAATACCAAACTAACCCAAGGGAACAGCTCAATGTGATTAATGTTCAAGATGAAGCAGGATTTATTGAGCCTGAGCCAGAACCGAGGCAAGAAACTGTGGTAAGCAAAGGACAAGACGAGGTAGATCATAAAAAAAAAGGTGAATGTCGAATATAAACCTCGTGTGCCATACCCTAACGGGACAAGAAAAGACCGCTCAGATGAACAATTTGGTAAATTCCTTAAACTCTTAAAAAAATTACATATTAACTTACCGTTTATTGAAGCCCTATCGCTGATGCCAAACGCAATGAAATTTTTAAAGGAGCTTTTAGCAAATAAGCGGAAGTTGGACGAGGCATTGCATGTAGAGCTAAACGCAGTTTGCTCAGCTATTCTCCAAAATCAACTACCCAACAAACTCAAAGACCCAGGGAGTTTTACGATTCCTTACTTAATTGGTAGTTTAGATGTTAATAATGCATTAGCTGATTTAGGGGCTAGTATCAACGTCATGCCTTACAAAATGTTTAAGCAATTATGTCTTGGGAAACCCAAACAGACTAGGATTAGCATTCAATTAGTAGATAAAACTATAATAATTTCTAAGGGTATTATTGATGATGTGCTAGTTAAAATTGATAAATTTATATTTCTTGTTGATTTTATTGTTCTATACATAGAGGATGATAGCAACACTCCCTTAATTCTAGGAATGCCCTTTTTAGCAACTGCTAAAACAATTATTGATGTTGGCACAAGTGAACTCACACTCCGTGTGGGAGACGAAACAATCACCCTTCAAGCTCGCAAATCTGGCAACACAATGGAAATTTAAGGTGATCGTCTAAACGATTCTACTAAAACTAACAATATGGTGCAACCTTATTTGCAGGAAATGAGTCTGAAGGAAGTACATGAAACATTCTCAAGTAATAGTAGAGGACCCATTCATGAATATCGAAGGGTACAAATCGAGGAGCTAGATGAATGGCGGACGAATAAATCGAGAACACCTGACCAACCGAATCTACGACAAAACAAGCTCAATCCCTTTCCAAATCAACTTAAGGTTGGAGATAGAGTCTTATTAGATGCCACAGATCCCCACATTGTTGCTACCACATCGAATGAAGAAATCCCTCTTACGGTACTCAGCATTTTCCCATTCGGTATGGTCGAGGTGAGTCATCCCAAGTTCAGCACTTTTAAGGTAAACAACACCCGTTTAAAACCTTATTTTGATGAGATTAATAGCAGGAATGAGGAGTATAAACTCCTCAAACCACCATGATTATTCAACGAAGAGGTAAGTCAAGCTTCGATTATAAATAAGCGCTTCTCAGGAGGCAACCCGAGCACTAACTGTATTAACTTCTTTAAAATTTAATCTTCAACATCTAACTTACTAACGGAGCACTTGAATACAGGTTTTCCACAGTGACAAGGCCAAGAGCATGGGCGTGCTTAGGGCCGTGTGAAAATTAGGCAATGATTTTTCCAAACATGAGCTACGATCAAATGCCACGGCTATGTAACATGGCCATGGTCGAACCTGTTAAAACGGCACGGGCGTGCGACACACCCGTGTCTAACACCCGTGGTCGAACATGTTAGATTAACACAGGCGTGGGTTTGAATACACGGGAGTGGGAGAAGCGAACAACTTCAAACACGGCCGTTCGACATGGCCGTGTACAACCACACGCCCAAGGAACATGGGCGTGTACTAAATGTCAGACGCGACCAAATTCAAAATTCACGAATCAAACGGGCTAAAATTGGGAAACACGGGCGTGGTACCTGACCGTGTACCCCAAAATCTATAAATACCCTTCATTATTCATTGTCTTCCCCACTCAAAAACCCTAACCCTAGCCACTACAAGTCCACACGGTCTCCCTGCCATGCCCGTGCGCCGCCTCCAACTCCATTTTGATGCCCGATTTCTCTCCCTTAGCGTTTGTTTACTCTTTTCACCTCTATTCTACTCACTTTTAATGTTTATTTTTAAAATAATCCTTATTTTCCTCTTACATTTCCATTTTGTTCATTATTTCTGCATTATTAGATTATTTATCATACATTTCATGTTAAATCGAGTTGTTAGGAAAGCCTCACTCTTTTGTCATACACATGCCATTACTATGCCCATTCTCATGCCATTACAATGATAATGTCACGAAATTATGCTTTCAAAATAATTATGTTGGTTATGTTTGGTTAATATTAGTAGCTGTGGCTGACATTCTGATTTTTATTTGAAATTTTTCTTCATTTTACTCTGATCATTCCTCAAGATGAATTAATGGTTTTGATTGCAGGTACCATGTCATCTTCAGAACGAAAGAAAACAATCGTACCTGCTTCGAAGAAGAGGAAGGGAGCGTTATCTTTCGCGGGTCCAACCAAGAAGAGCTTTTCCAAATACTTCGGGCCCAACCTTTAATTGCGGGCCGCTGCATCGACTAGGCTACCGTAGAACTAGTTGAGTTGAGTGATGCAATTCGAGCCCTCCTAACCACTGACCCTGGGGATCTATTCTTTAGGATCATCGAACCAACATACCTCGAGCTCACGATGGAACTCTGCTCAACGTTACATCTTCAGATAGTAATGACGAATTACGATGATCCCGGCACGGTCCAGTTTCGCCTAGGTGGGTTAGTCCACCAGCTAAGCGTCCTAGAATTCGGTTCTGCACTGGGCTTATATACGGAGGAGTTCAAGAAGGAGAATGAACTACATGCTCTCTCTTCACATACATTTCTCCCCCTTGAAGTGCTGGCACACTTTGGCCCCTGGTGCAGCCTCCTACAATCCTAGACGCTCCAAGGCATCAGTTCTCCCACCATCCCTGAGGTACCTACACGCCTTTTTGGCTCACACGATTACAGGGAGGCAAGAGAGCACTGGCGTCGTCAACACTTACGACACCTACTTCTTATGGTGTATGTCGCACAGGCACGTCATCGCCCTCATGATTCAGCACCAGACGGAGCGGCATAGGAACAAGATCATCTCCATTGGCCCCTATGTTACTTGGTTGGCTGGACACTTCGGGCTCCTCAGCACCACGGCCCAGGATCATCCCTTACCCTTATCGACCAGATGTCTCCAAAAGGCATCTCGAGCATGCTTAGCATGAGGATGATTGAGAGGCGCCGAGGAACCTATCCTCCCCAATATCGTCTCGCCCAATCTACCAATGAGGAGGCCTACGAGGACATTCCTGATGATGTCCCTCCACAGCACGAGGACCCACCAACTTAGCCACCACCACCCTCTCGTCCAGTTCATGTGGCGGCTTCATATGTTGACATCTCTAAACGCCTCACTCGATTCAAGTAGCAGTGTTTTCAATGATTTGACAACATTGATGCTACTCTACAGCAGATTTGTCAGCACCTCCACATCTCATCGCTAGTCCCACCTCGCGAACCATCCAGCGGTGAAGATTTTTAAAAACATTTATTTATTATTTTATGTTTTTAATTTTTATTCAAACTACTTTTTATTTTTATTAGATTTTTGAATTTTATTTTTAATTATCAATTTCGGTTATTTCTTTACGAGTAATTATTCTTCCTAATATCCCTAAAAGTTCTGATTTTATCACGTTATATAGAGCTCTTAAGCTCATCATCGCATAGGAACTAACAACTCCACCGGGAAAGGTTCTTCACGACTGCCATGTCCTGATCGACCACGACCATAGCTACCACTAGATATAATATTCTTTTGGCATAGGACTTATGGACTAATGAACCTCTACGACCACCGGAGTATCCTCTTCCACTCTCGAATCGATTACTCTTTAAAACTCCAGTTCGAGGAATTCATCATACAGGAAGTTTCACTTCTCTCCCTATCTTATTTTTATATATTTTTATACTCTAATATCTATCTTTGTACATTGAGGGCAATGTACATCTTAAGTGTGGGGGTTATTTATTTCATTATCAGAAAAATCCCTGAATGACTACCTTGTTCTCTTGAAAAGCTCTCATATCATATTTAGGATAAATTTTGATTGATTTATGATTTTTGTTAATATATCTTGAATTAAAACATAGGCATTTATGCATTGATTGTTTAAACCTCAAGACATTAGAGAATCAAGCATGATAAGTTGATTTTTATGAATTTAAAATCTTAGGTTGTTTCCCCAAAGATTAGTATTGCTTTGTGTAACGCCCTAATTTTCGGGAATTCTGTAATAGTTGTAAAATTTAAAATTCTGTGTTCTGTTTGTTATGTGTAGGATTAATCATGTTGGTGGGCTTCTAGAAGGCCCAAGCTTAGGATAAAACCCGGTAGTTTTAATTAAATTTAATTCTATAAGAGAAAGGGTTCGATAAATTGGGCTTTTAGGAATTATCTGTGAAAAATGGATCACAAGGAAGCAAGTGGTAAGTGGCATGTGATGCCCTTGGGAAGGATGTAGTGGCATGTGGAAGCTTGGGAGGACCCGGGTTCAAGTTACAATGACAAAGAAATTAAGTGATTAATTTTATGTACAGGAAAGGGAAGTAGTGGAACTGAAATAAAAGTCTGTCAGGAAGAGTTTAAGAGGGTAAGGGGATTGAATAAGGATAGAGATAAGGGAGGAAATCTAGAAGCTGATTGGGGTGAGTTGTGTTGGTCGAATTTTGGACTCTTGAGGAGCAAGAGGTGGCCAGCCAAGGGTTTATTTAGGGGGGTAAATTCGGCTAGGTTAAAGTGCCAGTATAAATTCGGCAATAGGGAGGGAGTTGTGCCGTTTGCTGCTTTTCTCACCTTCTCCCTTTAGCCATTTTTGCTTTCTTCTTATTCTCTTTCTCCATAGCCGAACCTTTCAAACCTCTTGTCCATCTCCACCCTAGTCTACATCACTTTCCTCCATTAATTTTCTTAGACTAAAGCCGAACCTCAAATCTCAAAATCCTGAAAGCTATATTCTTGTGCCATTTTTCCAAAGCCATATTCCTCAATATGTTTTCCTTTTTGACCAACATTCCTCTCCTCTAAATCCCTAGCATTTGTCGACAACATTACCCAGGGTTATAGCCTCAAATCATTATTTTCTATAACACCTAGAAAAGCCGAAACTACTATAGAGTTAGGGACTTTAGCCAAAACTTCAAAGCTTCTAGATTCAAGTTTTACCGTCATTTAAAGGTTGAATCTGCATCAGATCTACGTGGAAAGCAGGAAGGAATAAGTGGTAAGTGCTCATCACTCCAAATCTAGTCTTATTTTTCAAGTTAGGAAAAAGGCGAAGTCCCTAAAATCTAGAGAGGCTATCGATTTGGACATAGGGCATAAAGGGTCTTTAACCGATGATTTATTTTGATGATTAGTGTCTTCTCAAGGGTTGGATCGAAGGCTTGGATCTTTGGAGCGATCAGACTTGGATCTAGCTATCGGATTTCGGCAAGAAGGTAAAGTTTTAAAGGCTTTTAGGGACAGAGTCGAATATGGGTAAGTTATTATGGAGATTAGTGTTGTGATTTGCAATCTAAGAATTGTAGCAACGTAATTGTAGGCAGTTCGTGCATGGATCTTGTCAGCAAGTCATCACAAATCAGGTGTGTAACTGACACCCTTTCATAGGCTAGATCGGCAAAAGCCGAAAAGCCGAAATACCGAAAAACTAGTATTTTGGGCGCTTGAGAGTGTGCGAATGCTCATGAGACGTATGGGTAATTATTACTGGTAACTGGAAGTGATAAAACTGCAGTACGCGCGATTTCGTGCGTTATGATATTTTGGGCTTAATGGGCCAAAACTGGGTTAATGGGCCAACGGGCCCAATTCGGTAAGAACGCTCGGTAAGTGTTTCTAGCTAAACGTAATAGCTACGATATGCATGAAAAACTTAGAAATAGTTAGATTTACTAGAATACCCCCTATGTATGCAAAATTACCATTATACCCCTATGTATGCTAAATGACCTTTATACCCCTAGGGTTAATTTTGTCTGAAAAGCATGATGAATTAAATCTGTATGATGCATGCCATGAATGTATATCTATTGCATGGGGACATTGGTTATATTATGGAGGAAGCGTCCTGGTGGCTATGCCACAAATTATCTGTTCTGGTGGCACTGTCACAAAATATCTGTATCTAGTGACTCTGTCACATTTTTGTTCTGGCGACCATCTTGCATATTTCGTGGCGATGTAGCGGTTGGGTGGGTCGAGTAGTCTCCCACATGGTGAAAGGATGGTATGGGGGTGTATGTGGTTGGATATGGTTGGGTTTCTGCATAAGCATGATATATTTGTTCTGGTCTGTTTTGGGCCTACGGGCTTTATTCTGATATATGTTCTGGGCTGAGGCCAACTTATTCTGTCTCTGTGGTTTGAACTGATTTAGGCTACGGTTGGGTTGAATTACACACTGAGTTTTCCAAAACTCACCCCTTATTTTCACCCTCGCAGGTAATCCTCAACCATAGTGGGCTTGGAGTGTGAGGATTTGGATCGCCACATGTTTCTCTGAACTGGTTTCTTTCTGGTGAACTGGACGTCCTTATAATTTCATCTATGGTTTTGGGTTTTAAGTGTAATAAGGCCTTTTAATTATTCTTATGGTTTTGTTTTACTTTTATTATTTTATTTTACTATGATGAAAAAACTATGGTGACTAAGGAAAATGGGTTAGCTTTAGGACGCGTTTTCAAAAACATTAAGGGATTTCAAAATAACACGTTTACAAGTAAGACTTCCACTAAACAAACGTTTTCAAACTTAATCATTTTCTTAAGATAGACATAACCAAACGGTTTTCTCAAAATTATACTGAGTCGTTAGGGTGTGGCAATGGTGGTGTGCATGTCTAGGATTGGATCCGAAGGAGCTTGGTACTTAGCGGTCAAGCGGACTCACCTCCTCTTCTTCTGGTTTCCTACGGTGCATGACTTCTATTCACCTTAACACGCTTTAAAAAGTATCTTTACAACCCCAACTAAGTTTTCCAAACTAAGTAAAACGGAATGTTTTGAACGCATCGATGTGGCGACCGGATCCGGTCATAACGTCTAGGTCGGGTTTGGGGTGTTACATTTAGTGGTATCAGAGCCAAGTTGCAATAACTCGGCTGTGGAATGGGTTTACAAAAACGAAGATTTTAAAAAAAAAAATCAGTTTTTAAATTTGGACTTCTGAAGGTGGCATTCCGAATCTCCAGCCCAAGCCTGTAAGTATTTTGAATTTTTCTGAATATATTCTGAATTATCTGTCTGTACTGAAACTTTACAAGAATACTCTAGATAGGATGCTACTGAAACCTTAGAAAAGCTTGCTAAAAGACTAAAACTGTAGTTAGACGTCGATTCTACGAAAACCATCTCTGAATTACTATTTGAATCATAAAACATCTGTAATAGTCACTGGAATGCTAAAATTAATGCATAAAATTCGTAATCAGATTATACGATATGAGTACGCAAGCAGCTCGAGGTAGAGGCCGTGGACGAGGCCGAGGAAGAGCTCGAGCGGGATCTTCGTCTTCAGGACATATGCCAGCGGCAGAAGCACCGATACCTTCGGCAATGGAAGTGGAATCTCATGATCATGGTGCCGGGGATGACGCCCTGTCGCAGGCAATGCTTCGAGTTCTGGAAAGGGTTGCCGGGGCAAGTTCAGGCAACGGAATTCGAGGGTCGATTTCTGAATGACTTCGGGCTAATGGAGCGGAGATCTTTAGGGGCGTATCTGGTGTAACCCCGAATGTGGCAGAATATTGGTTGGAGGCCACGGAACGAATTATGGATGACTTGGACTGCTACGTGGAGCGGTGAAGGGGCCGTATCGTTGCTGCGAGATGAGGCTTATCAATGGTGGCTCACCGTGAGGGATGGAACCCCAGCTGATAGGATTACTTGGGAGCTGTTTAAGACAGCCTTTATCGGGGCAAGTTATGTGGACGCCCGTAGAAAAGAATTCCTGAATCTGGTCCAAGGAGGAAAAACTGTTGCTGAGTACGAGGCTGAATTTCTAAGGCTGAGTAGGTATGCTATGGGAATAGTTGCTACGGAGTATGAGCGTAGCGTTCGCTTTGAGGATGGACTCAGAGATGACTTTAAGGTGCTGATTGCTCCGCAGAGGGAGCGTGACTTCGCAGTTCTAGTGGAAAAAGCTAATATCGCTGAGGAGGTAAAGCGTACTGAGAGGCAGAACTGTGAGAAAGATCGAAATCGTTTCTGGAGGGATTCTGGACCTTCGGGTGGAGCAAACAAGAATGCCAAAAGGGCGAGAGTGGAGGAGCTAGTTCGAGCCGTTCCGATGAATGTGGTTAGACCGCCAATCTGTGGGGACTGTGGTAAGGTACACACCTGGGTGAGTGTAGGAAACGTTCTGGTGCTTGTTTCTATTGCGGATCTATGGAGCCTGAGTTAAGGATATCCACGAGAGTGATCAAAGCTCAAAGGTTCTTTGTCTGAGGGTTGTTTAACCCATGAGAGGTGGAGCACAACCACCGAGAAGACGTGGACAAGGTAGGGGCAGAAATGGGAATGGAAATGGTCGAGGTCGAGGAGCGCCTGGCAGGGGAGCCGGAAATGTTGAGGCTCGACAACTAGCGTTAGTGTTTGCAACTCGTCGTCGAGAGGAGGGCGACGCACCTGATGTCATAACTGGTACGTTCTTAGTTTCTAATATGCTGTATACTGCCTTGGTGGATATTGGATCTACTCATTCTTATGTTGCGTGTGCCATATCTGGGTCTTTGGGAGTGCATTCTGAGAAGATAGTGAGTGGGGTATCTGTGCTAAGTCCCTTGGGTCAATCGATTAGGGTAGACAAGCTGTATAAGGATGTACCCTTAGAAACTCAAGGTAGGATCTTTCCTGGCGATCTAATGGAGTTGCCGTTTGGAGAATTTAACATCATTCTGGGAATGGACTGGCTTGTTAAGCATAAGGCGACTCGGGTATCTTGCTAAGCGAATGGTGCTAAGGACCACGGAAGGGATGAGGTTATGGTGATCGGTGGCGAAGGGACTATTTGTCTAATGTGATATCGGCATTGAGGGGTGAAAAGTGGATTCGAAAAGGGTGTGAGGCCTATTTGGCATTTGTAAGTCAAGCAGATGTAGAGGGCCGATAAATGGATAAGGTTAGAAGCGTAAAGAGTTCCAAGATGTCTTTCTGGAGAAGCTTCTGGGATTGCCTCCAAATCGGGAAGTCGAATTTGGAATCGACCTGTTGCCTGGGACAGCACCAGTGTCCATTGCACCATATAGGATGGCACCAAAGGAGTTAGTGGAATTAAAGGTGCAAATTCAAGAATTGTTGGATAGGGGCTTTATTAGGCCAAGTGTGTCTCCATGGGGAGCACCGGTGCTATTCGTGAAGAAGAAGGATGGGACAATGTGCATGTGCATTGACTATCGCCAGTTGAACAAACTGACGATTAAGAATAAGTACCCTCTGCCAAGGATTGACGATCTGTTCGACCAGCTTAAAGGACCTTCTGTATTTTCCAAGATCGATCTTCGATCTGGGTATCATCAGTTAAGGGTCAAGGAGGCAGATATTCATAAGACAACATTCAGGACTCGTTATGGTCATTATGAGTTTCTGGTTATGCCATTTGGACTAACAAATGCTCCTACAGCGTTTATGGATCTGATGAATCGTTTGTTCCAACCATTTCTGGATCAGTTCGTGGTCGTATTTATTGACGATATTCTGGTATATTCTGAGACCGAAGCAAAACATGATGAGCATCTCCGCACTGTGTTACAAGTGTTAAGGGAGAAAGAACTTTATGCGAAGTTCAGCAAGTCTGAGTTCTGGTTGAGGGAGGTAACCTTTTTGGGGCATGTGGTCTCTGCAGAGGGGATTAGAGTGGATCCTCAAAAGATTGAAGCAATTTTAGAATGGAAACCACCTAGGTCGGTTTTAGAAATTCGAAGTTTCCTAGGATTGGCAGGTTACTACAGAAGGTTTGTGGAAGGTTTTTCTGTGATGGCAGCACCTCTCACAAAACTTATAAGGAAAGGAGTACCGTTTGTTTGGACGGAGAAGCAGCAAGAAGCTTTTGAGAGGTTGAAGAAAGTTCTGACTGAAGCACCTGTGTTAATTCAACCAGAGTCTCGAAAAGATTTTACTGTGTACAGTGATGCATCACACGTAGGTTTGGGTTGTGTGTTGATGCAAGAGGGTAAGGTGGTTGCTTATGCGTCTCGACAACTTAAGCCTCACGAAGGGAACTATCCTACTCATGATTTGGAGTTAGCAGCAGTGATCTTTGCGCTTAAAATCTGGAGACACTACTTGTATGGGGAAAGGTGTATTATATACACAGATTATAAGAGTCTCAAGTATTTGCTGACTCAGAAGGAACTGAACCTTAGGCAAAGGAGATGGATCGAGTTGCTTAAGGATTATGATTGTTCAATCGAATATCACCCAGGCAAGGCTAATGTGGTGGCCGATGCTCTAAGTCGTAGAGCTGTATCTGATCTGAGAGCAATGTTTGCTCATCTAAGTCTGTTTGACGATAGAAGTCTGTTGGCTGAATTGCAAGTAAGGCCAACCTGGGTGGATCAAATTAAAGAGAAGCAGTTGAAAGATGAGTCTTTGGTCCCTCATTTCAACAAGTTAAGGAAGGGGAAACTTCTGAGTTTGGGATAAATGATGAAGGGGTTCTGTGTTTCCGAGGAAGAATTTGTGTTCCGAAGGACTCTGACTTGAGACAATCAATTTTGAAGGAAGCTCATGGGGACTTTGTGCCATGCATCCCGGAGAGAATAAGTTGTACCATGACTTGCGAGAAGCTGTATTGGTGGCACGGACTTAGCGAGAGGTATCTGAATTTGTGGGAAATGTCGACATGCGGCGGTGAAAGTGAGCATCGATTACCTTCGGATTATTGCGACCGACAAAAATACCATTGTGGAAGTGGGAGAGGGTAACCATGGACTTTGTGAGTGGGCTACCCTTATCACCATCGAAGAAAGACTCGATATGGGTGATTGTGGATAGGTTGACCAAGTCGGCTCATTTTATACCTGTTCGAACAGACTTTTCTCTTCCGAAGTTAGCCAAGTTGTATGTGGCGAAGATTGTGTGACTGCATGGAGTTCCGGTTTCAATTATCTCTGATCGGGACCCTAGATTCACATCTCGGTTTTGGCAAAAGTTGCATGAGGCTTTGGGAACGGGATTGAACTTTAGTACGGCTTTCCATCCCCAAACTGATGGTCAATCGGAAAGAGTTATTCAGATTCTGGAAGACATGTTGAGGGGATGTGTTATTGATTTCCGAGGTAGTTGGGAGGATTACTTGCCTTTGGCAGAGTTTGCATACAACAATAGTTATCAGTCGAGTATTTGAATGGCACCTTATGAAGCTTCATATGGGCGAAGGTGTGAACACCTAGTTGTTGAACCGAGGCGGGGAGCGACAAGTTCTTGGACTGAGTTGGTGGCGAATCGAGGATAAGGTCAAGTTAATTAGAGATCGGTTGAAGGAAGCGTCTGATAGGCAAAAGCCGTATGCAGATCTGAAGCGCAAGGAGATTGAATACTCAATGGGTGATATGGTCTTCTTGAAGGTTTCACCTTGGAAGAAGATACTAAGGTTTGGCAAGAAGGGCAAGTTGAGTCCGCGGTTCATTGGGCCTTATCGGGTTTTGAAGCGAGTAGGCCCAATAGCTTATCAGTTGGAATTGCCTCCAGAGCTAGACAGGATTCACGATGTTTTTCACGTCTCCATGTTAAGGCGTTATCATTCTGACCCTACTCATGTCGTGCCGGTTGTAGAAATTGAGGTGCGAACTGATTTGACCTTTGAGGAGGAGCTTGTACAAATATTGGATCGAGACGTTAAGGTTCTGAGGTGGAAATCTGTACCATTAGTGAAAGTGCTTTGGCGTAACCATGGCAGAGAAGAAGCTACTTGGGAGCCAGAGGAGGCAATACAATAACAATACCCTCATCTGTTCGGATCAGGTAAATCTCGAGGACATAATTTCTTTAAGGAGGGTAGAGTTGTAAGGCCCCAATTTTCGGGAATTCTATAAAAGTTGTAAAATTTAAAATTACGTGTTACATTTGTTATGTGTAGGATTAATCATGTTGGTGGGCCTCTAGAAGGCCCAAGCTTAGATAAAACCGGTAGTTTTAATTAAATTTAATTCTATAAGAGAAAGGGTTTCGATAAATTGGGCTTTTAGGAATTATCTGTGAAAAATGGATCACAAGGAAGCAAGTGGTAAGTGGCATGTGGCGCCCTTGGGAAGGATGTAGTGGCGTGTGGAAGCTTGGGGAGGACCAGGTTCAAGTCACAATGATGACAAATTAAGTGATTAATTTTATATACAGAAAGGGAAGTAGTGGGAACTGAAATAAAAGTCTGTCAGGAAGAGTTTAAGAGGGTAAGGGGATTGAATAAGGATAGAGATAAGGGAGGAAATCTAGGAGCTGATTGGGGTGAGCTGTGTTGCCGAATTTTGGACTCTTGAGGAGCAAGAGGTGGCCGGCCAAGGGTTTCTTTAGAGGGGTAAATTCGGCTAGGTTAAAGTGCCAATATAAATTCGGCAATAGGGAGGGAGTTGTGCCATTTGCTGCTTTTCCCACCTTCTCCCTTTAGCCATTTTTGCTTTCTTCTTATTCTCTTTCTCCATAGCCGAACCTTTCAAACCTCTTGTCCATCTCCGCCCTACTCTACATCACTTTCCTCCATTAATTTTCTTAGACTAAAGCCAAACCTCAAATCTTAAAATCCCGAAAGCTATATTCTTGTGCAGTTTTTCCAAAGCCATATTCCTCAATATGTTTTCCTTTTTGACCAGCATTCTTCTCCTCTAAACCCCTAGCATCTGTCGACAACATTACCCAGGGTTATAGCCTCAAATCATTATTTTCTATATCACTTAGAAAAGCCGAAACTACTATAGAGTTAGGGACTTGTAGCCGAAACTTCAAAGCTTCTAGATTCAAGTTTTACCGTCGTTTAAAGGTTGAATCTTCATCAGATCTACGTGGAAAGCAGGAAGGAATAAGTGGTAAGTGCTCATCACTCCAAATCTAGTCTTATTTTTCAAGTTAGGAAAAAGGAGAAGTCCCTAAAATCTAGGGAGGCTATCGATTTGGGCATAGGGCATAAAGGGTCTTTAACTGATGATTTATTTTGATGATTAGTGTCTTCTCAAGGGTTGGATCGAAGGCTTGGATCTTTGGAGCGATCAGACTTGGATCTAGCTATCGGATTTCGGCAAGAAGGTAAAGTTTTAAAGGCTTTTAGGGACAAAGTCGAATATGGGTAAGTTATTATGGAGATTAGTGTTGTGATTTGCAATCTAAGAATTGTAGCAACGTAATTGTAGGCAGTTCGTGCGTGGATCTTGTCAGCAAGTCGTCACAAATCAGGTGTGTAACTGACACCCTTTCATAGGCTAGATCGGCAAAAGCCGAAAAGCCGAAATACCGAAAAACTAGTATTTTGGGCGCTTAAGAGTGTGCGAATGCTCGTGAGACGTATGGGTAATTATTACTGGTAACCGGAAGTGTTAAAACTGCAGTACGCGCGATTTCGTGCATTTTGATATTTTGGGCTTAATGGGCCAAAACTGGGTTAATGGGCCAACGGGCCCAATTCGGTAAGAACGCTCGGTAAGTGTTTCTGGCTAAACGTAATAGCTACGATATGCATGAAAAACTTAGAAATAGTTAGATTTACTATAATACCCCTATGTATACAAAATTACCATTATACCCCTATGTATGCTAAATGACCTTTATACCCCTAGGGTTAATTTTGTCTGAAAAGCATGATGAATTAAATCTGTATGATGCATGCCATGAATGTATATCTATTGCATGGGGACATTGGTTATATTATGGAGGAAGCGTCCTGGTGGCTATGCCACAAATTATCTGCTCGGTGGCCTTGTCACAAAATATTCAGATCTGGTGACTCTGTCACATTTTACGTATCTGGCGACCATCTTGCATATTTCAATGGCGTGTAGCGTTTGGGTGGGTCGAGTAGTCTCCCACATGGTGAAAGGATGGTATGGGGGTGTATGTGGTTGGATATGGTTGGGTTTTCGCATAAGCATGATATATCTGCTCAGTGCTGCTCGGGCCTACGGGCTTTATTCGATATCTGCTCGGTGAGGCCAACTTATTCTCTCTCGTGGTTTGAACTGATTTAGGCTACGGTTGGGTTGAATTACACTGAGTTTTCCAAAACTCACCCCTTATTTTCACCCTCGTAGGTAATCCTCAACCATAGTGGGCTTGGAGCGTGTGAGGATTTGGATCGCCACATGTTTCTACTGAACTCGGTTTCTTTCTAGTGAACTGGACGTCCTTTTAATTTCATTTATGGTTTTGGGTTTTAAGTGTAATAAGGCCTTTTAATTATTCTTATGGTTTTGTTTTACTTTTATTATTTTATTTTACTATGATGAAAAAACTATGATGACTAAGGAAAATGGGTTAGCTTTAGGACGCGTTTTCAAAAACATTAAGGGATTTCAAAATAACACGTTTACAAGTAAGACTTCCGCTAAAAAAAAGTTTTCAAACTTAATCATTTTCTTAAGATAGACATAACCAAACAGTTTTCTCAAAATTATACGAGTCGTTAGGGTGTGGCAATGGTGGTGTGCATGTCAGGATTGGATCCGAAGGAGCTTGGTACTTAGCGGTCAAGCGGACTCACCTCCTCTTCTTCCTGGTTTCCTACCTGGTGCACAATTTCTATTCACCTTAACCTGCTTTTAAAAGTATCTTTTACAGCCCCAACTAAGTTTTCCAAACTAAGTAAAACGGAACGTTTTGAACGCATCGATGTGGCGCACCGGATCCGGTCATAACGTCTAGGCCGGGTTTGGGGTGTTACACTTTGAGTTCGAATTCACAAGTTTTAAACATCAAAAAGCCATAATATTTGTGAGATTTTTGAGCCTTTTGAGCATCTATTATTTCTTTCATGCTCACTTTTAAAACCTCGCGGCCGGACTCAAAAAAAAAATTCAAAGAAAGAGTTATATTATTTATAAATCGAAAGATTTTTTATTCTTTCAAACTCTCATTTAGTTTATGCTTATTTTGATCAAAGGACAAACCTTTCTTTTCTTTGTATTTTTATTTATTATATCTATTCTATTGATTGAATAGGTGATGATCCAATGGTTCTTACTCAAAGAATCTTTGGACTTAGTTTGAAGGTTTTATTGAATCATCGCGGTTCTGGTATGAATCTGAAGTTTCAATTGATTCATAGGGTCTTAACAAGAGCGTCAGTATTGAACTGTTATTCTAGAACTTGCTTGATTATCCATGTCGAGACCACACCATTTGATTTCATATGTCAAAATGATTAAGGCACGTAGGATTAACCCACTCATGCCATGAAAAGCCTACCTCCACGATTAACCCCTAGTAAACCCTCTTGAGCCTAACAAGCCATTTCTTGTATTACCCTTAATATTAACCCTTAACCCATTATTGTTGAAATCCCCTAAATTAATTCCTATTTTTGTCGAGATTTGAGTTGAACAAATTGCTTAGCTATGTCTTGTTCTTAATAGTTAGTCTATGTTATTTAACTTTTTTTAAAAAAATAAAAAATAAAAAAATAAAACTATGTATACACATTAGTAATTCCAAATTTTGAGAAGAAGCTCTGTTATACGCAAGTGATGATTAACTCTTTTTCTAGTTAGGCAATTTTTCAATTCAATCTTGATTCTAACCCTTTCTTTCAACTTGTGACCACACCCCCTAACCAAGCCTCATTACAACCCTCTAAAGACCTTTTGATTGATGTTTCATCTCAATTTATCAGTGGTGGAGATTTGATTTTCATGCAAGCCTACGGTAATGACATTTCATTATTAACTATTGAGTGCTTCATTTATTGTCCTTAAAACACCTCGAGTGATTTGAGTGAATCTTTAGTGAGGATGTGAAATTCTGTGATATTCCGAATCAAAGGTAATTACTTAAATGAGGAGAGACACATATGTTTTCAGGAGAAAATGCTCAACTTGGAATGTTTGAAACTTTTATGTTCTATTAGTAGAATTCTCAATGTATGATTACCTATAAATTATTTGGAGATATTATCGATAGAAATTATAAGTTGAGAAGAATTTTTTTTTATTATGAGTTGAGAATTTTGCTTGAGGACAAGAAAATGCTTAAGTGTAGGGGTGTTTGATAAACCGTAATTTATAAATATTTTTACCCCATTTTAACGCAATTTATGGATGATTTCCTATCAAAATTGGTGAATTCGATGCTCCTAATGCTTTAATTTCATGTTTTATACTTACGAGAGTATAGGAGAGTGAAAGGAATGAGAAACGGCCCAAAAACGGAGAGAATGGGCCAAAGTATGAAATCAACATGGCCTAGGCCTCCTAACATGGGCAGACCACACGGCCGTGTCAATTTGGCAGGCTCGAGCACGGCCTGAAGTAATCGCACACGGGCGTGTCTAATTTTGAGGGCTCTTAGGCATTCCAAAGCCTATAAATACACCCTAGAGGAGGAGGAAAAGAGAGGCAAAGAATAGGGAGGAAGGAATTACTCCAAGAAAGCCGATTTATCAATCTCAGAAGCCGGATTCACCATCAAGACTGAAGATCTCTCCTCAATTTCCCTTCAGGTGTTTTGGGTTTTCTTTATGTTTTGTATTCTTTATTATTCTGAGATGTTTTCTTATTTAGTTATGAACTAAAACCCCTAAATACGTAAGGGGAATAAAGCCTAAGACGAATCTTGTTATTATTTTCTGAATTGTATGATAAATATTTAACTTGTTATTAATTATGTGTTCTTAATTCTTGTTTTGATATCCTAGGATACTGATTCAAGATAAGCTCTTATTTAGAGGAGGAATAGACCCTGTGTAAGAGTACATTTTTCATAATTAAGTGGAGTTGTTTGTGCGCCTAGACACAGGGTGACAAGATTTTGCCGGATTAGGGTGAAACCTAATAAGGGGATCCATAGATCGAGTTAATGCAACCCTAGGGTGTTAATTAGAGAAAGGTCTCAAATATTCAATCTAGGGATTAGACGTTATTAGTCTTGAATAGCGATAATAACATAACTTAGGGATCTCTACAGAACAAGTTAAATGAATAAATCGTCCGATTCGGAGCCAGAATAATAAGTATAGTCTAGGTGGATTTTTCCTTAGGTATTGTCTTAATTCAATCAAATTTCCCAAAAGCAATTCCCCAATTCTATTCTCTGTGAATTCTTAGTTTAGATAATTAGTTAGTTAAAACAAATACCTCTTTATTCTTAGGCTAGATAATAAAAAGACAGTCATTACTAGTACTTTTAGTTCCTTTGGGTTCGACAATACGGTCTTGCTAAAACTATACTACTGTTCGATAGGTACACTTGCCTACATCGCGATAATAGTTAGTTTCAAGAACAATTAATTATAAATATTTAAAACCTATCACGAAATCATGCGGTCAGCAATAAAACCAACAAGCATAAAATAGTTTCACTATCACATGCACTCAATCAACAAGTTAGTCTCATAACAGTGCACCATGTAATTTGTCTTAGATGAGCTCATCATTCAAAATTTTCATTTTTATATCTCATGTTAATCCCGTTGAGTTTCTTGAAAGTCTCGATGGATTATTCATTTACTGTTAAGTCATAAGAGCGATCATCTTAAGTATGCACTCTCGCGAACCTCACATCATACGGTGGGATTACCAGTCTAGGCTAAATCCCCCGCAATGTAAACTCATAGGGTGATGTCGGGATTACCAGTCCAGGCTAAATCCCCTACAGAGACAAACACCCATAGTGAGCTCAGATCTGAATTACCAGTCTAGGCTAAATTCAGACCCTAGTCGGATTACCTGTCTGGGCTAAATCCACAATGCACACATATTCTTTGGGAGGCTCGATCACTCAGGAACACCCGTCTGGGCTAGATCCTTCCTATATTTGAGATCAACAGATTACCCGTTTAGGCTAAATCCTTTTCTGCAACACATGTAGGATCTCAAGTCATGTAAGCCATGGTTTATCCATCGAATTTCCTTTTTGACTTCAACCGGGACATTTATTATCATTTCATTATTATTAACATACTTCATGGATTTTCATGCCATCATTATAACCAATTATCATGCATTCATAACATATGTAATTAGGCATATTAATAGTTTACTTAAAGTTAATCGAACTTACTAGGTTCCGTTTCAGTTTTGCATCTCGGTTATTCCGAAACCTTTCGTTTTCCTTGATCAACCTCCAAAATTTATTCCTCGAGGTCTATAACAATAACAATGAATCATTAATAGCTCATATTATTCTTTTTGAGTCTAAATTTCACCCCGAACAAAATGATCGTTTTGCCTCTAAACTTTTACATTATTTACGATTTAGTCCCTAGGCTCGTATGATGAAATGCATGAATTTTCTACATTACCCAAGCCTAGCCGAATGTTCTTTCCTCTTATGGTAGCCCACATTTTTCCATTATTTCACATTTCTACCACATATTTTACACCTTTTTCAAAAAGGTCGTTTTAGGGGTTTTTTCATGAAAATCACCTAGAAAAAGATGTTTAACACACATCCAACTTTCATATTTCTCCATAAATAATCAAAGAATAAACATGTCACACATGGGTCACTTTACATACATGAACCTTAACTCAAAATACGGGTAGAAATGGAGAGAGTAAGTTACCGGGATTTCAAAAATACGAAGAACACTAAAAACGGGGTTTGGAAGCACTTACTATTGAGCTTGAAAAGTGAAGAAACCCTAGCTATGGTGGCTCTCAAATTTTGGCAGCAAGGTGGAGAAGATGAGCTAAGTTTTGGCCTACTTTCCCATTTTATTTCATTAATTAGCCAAATGACCAAAATGCCCTTAAGCCCTTTCTTTCAAATTTTATCCATGCATGCCCATTTTTGTCCAAAAACTTAAAAATTGGGCAAATTACTCTTTAAGGACTTCTAATTAATAATCTAAAGCAATTTCATATAGATTGCTTCTAGAACCCAAGTTTTGCACTTTATTCAATTTGGTCCTTAATTTCCAATTGGACACCTTACTCATAGAATTTCTTCATGAAACTTTAACACATGCATATACTCAGACCTCATAATAATCATAAAATGAATATTTCAATGTCGGATTTGTGGTCCCGAAACCACTATTCTGACTTTTTACGCCTAACTTTTCCATAAATTCTAATTTTGTCCCTAAGCTTAGAAAATGAAACTTGTGCAATTTACTCCCTATTCCAAGCCTAACCAAAATCCCATTACAAATTTTATAGCACATGTATTCATAAAAATTTTAGAATTTTTCATCAAATTTCACAAGTTTACATTTTAGTCCCTAAATCATGTTTTCATAAAAAACCACTTTGTAAAAGCTGTTTATCTATCAATAACCTTTCATTTTCTATCATAAATTTCTAATTTTTAGCATGTACATCCTTCACCCATTTTCCATACTTTGATAACTTTCCAAATTAATCCCTAAAAGAAAACTTACCTAATTAGGCCTTGAAAGTCTCTTCTCTCTCTCCCAGGGATTCCGTGTGTTTTTAGGTTGAAGATGATTAGAAAATAAGATGATATTTTCTTTTCATCTTTTAATTAATTAAGTATTTTGTAATTTTCAATTTAACCCTTGCCCTTTTTCTATATTTCCATGGATGAGTCACCAAGAATCTACATACTTTTCTTTCATGGTCTAATTACCACATAAGGACCTCTAGATTTTAATTCCATAGCTATTTGATCCTTATAACTACTAGAATTCAACTTTCGCATTTTGTGCGATTTAGTCCTTCTCGTAATTAAACACGTAATCGATAACATTTTCGTATCAACATTTTCACACGACATGCCTATTATAATATGAACCATATAATGAATTAAAAATAAACCTTATTTTTGGATCGAATTTTTGGTCCCGAAACCACTGTTCCAATTTCACTGGAAAATGAGTTGTTACACATGCTATTATAACCAAAGTTAATTTACTAGATATATTGAGATGAGTCAATGGATAGTGTGTTGATATCTCCGCAAAGCTTCCAACCCAACAAGCCTCCAAATTACTATAGAACAGAGGGAAATAAAACAGAGTAAGCATATTATGTTTAGTAAGTTCGTATATTGAGAAATTAACTTACCAGTCATTTACATTTAAAGTAAGCATGCAAAATTCATCCAAAGAAATTTGGCAATTTTCCTAAACACATATAACCTCCAGAAACATGTTAGTCATATATTTCATGTGAACATCAAAAAACAAGGATGAGCTCATCATGTAACAATTTTGCATACACATAAGCTTTACACATCATATATTCATATAACATGTACATTTCCATAAGAATTCATCTCAAGTTCAGATTATTCCATGTCAGAACTTTGCCAGTTGAATTTATTTGAAATATCGATGGATACACAAGTAGTACACTTGAAGTGTACAAACTATAATCCGTCAATTCATATTCAAGAGTGATCATTACATCATATAATCAGGAAGCCCTCTCTCGAGCCATATAATAGGAAGATCATGTGAGCTATGTAACGGAAAGCTTATTCGGGCTGTATAACGAGAAGCTTATGCGAGCCAATAATAGGTAGCTCTGAAGAGCCATTAATGGGAAGCTCCAGATAGCCATATATCGAGAAGTCCAAGCAAGTCATATTGGGAAGCTCTAGAGAGCCATTAATCAGGAAGCTTACAAAGAGCCATATAACAGGACTTTCATAAGAGCTATGGTGTACCCACAACACATGCAGGATCACGACCAATCGAGAAGCTCAGAGGAGCTATTAACGGGAAGCTCGCAATAAACATATAATGGGAAGCTCGAGAGGGCCAAATACCAAGATGCTCATGAGAGCTAATAACGAGAGGCTCTTTAGAGGCTCTTTCGAGCTATGGTGTGTCCGTAACATATGCAAAACCACAACCAATTCGAGAACCCTGTAACCATCAAATTTCATTTATTCAAATAGGACTTAATACTTGTCGGGCATTATTGGATATATGTTCTATTTTCATACATGACAATTATACAATACACATACATAACATTCAATTCGAACATATAATTTTACAATTTAGCTACACGAACTTACCTCGACAATGTTCGTGAACTTGTATGCCACTAATCCGTTACTTTTTCTTTTCCTTGATCTAGCTCTGTATTTGATCTATCTGGATCTATATGAGTAAATTTAGCTCAATTTAATACAATTCAATTCAATTCACATACTATGAAAAATTACCATTTTGCCCCTAAACTTTTAATGAATGATGATTTCATCCTTAGGCTCGGAAAATGAAATTCATGCAATTTAATCCTTATTCTAAGCCTAACCTATAACAGTCTGGTTTAGACCCTAGTCGAAACAGTGGTTTCGGGACCACATATCCGAGTCACAAAAATATTTAAATATTATTTTTTGTGTTTATGATATGTGAATGAGCATGTATGAAAATCTCGTATGGAAATTTGAATGTTTGTGTGCTTAATTTTGAAAAAAACCTAATCGCATAAAATGTAAAAGTTGTCTGTGATATGTTAAAAATGCCTATTTGATTTGGATTTATGATTGTGAGGTCCTTATAATGTTATTTGACCATTGAATGAATTAAATGACATAAAAGGGCATTAGTTGGTGGAATTTTAATGAATTATAATAAGGTTAAATTGGTAACAAGCATATTAATGTTATATTAGTTAAAACCGAAGTTAAAAATAAATCATCATATTCCTATCATCCTTGGCCAAAAATTCAAGAAAAATAAAAGAGAAAAGAATAGCTAGGGTTCAGCACTTGCAAGCCTTGATTTAGGTATGTTTTTGCTTCTATTTTTGATAATTTCTACGTTTTTTTAATCGTTGCTTCGTATACTATCAAGCCCATGCCTCAATTTCTGATTTTGATGATGATTTTGAAATGTGCCAAGGATAAATTCATGAGCTTTATGTTTTTATATGATGAAATATGAAAGTTTAATGTTGGGTTTATATGTTTTGTCTTTGGATTTTTAATGATTTTTAGTAAAATAGGCTAAATTGTAAAATTTGTAAATTGAGGGACTAAAATGTGAAATAAATGAAATTTGTGGACTTGTATAAGAGCTATAAAGGCCAAGCAGCATGAGTATATGCAAATTATGTGTATTTTGTGATTTTGTGAATTAGGGACTAAAGTGTCAAAATGTGAAAATGTAAGGGCTAGTTTGCAAATTGCCCTAAATATGTGTTTATGGATTATTTTGGATGAAGTTATGATTGAATAAGTTAAATTTGAATTTATTTAGATCAATAAGAAAACAAAGTTCGATTGGGGAAAGTCGAAAGTTGTCGAGTAACCGATTTTATTCATTCGAATTTGTACAAGGTAAGTCAATATATACTAAACGTGTTTAAATTGATTTATTATTGTTCATATGATATCGAATTGTGATGAATGAATATTCAAGCTTAATATATGCTATTGGATATAGTATCGACAAAGTTCCGATGTGTGAAAAGCCCCGTACGAACCCTAGGAATAGTTAGGATACATATCTCATGGCATAGGATTTCGTGCAAGTCCACGTCTAGGACGTTGGCATGGACTTCTATTTTACGTGTAAGACCATGTTTGGACATCGGCATCGTATCTGATTTTGTGTAAGACACTGTCTGCGATAGTGGCATCGATGTTTGATTACATGTAAGACCACATTTGGGATGTTGGCATTGTATATGTTCTCTGAGCTATTCGCGTATCCTTACGTTTTCGAATGGTTCAACGGGCATTCTGGGAAAATGAATGAATAAGTGAATATATATATTCGATTCAGGTACTTTTGAATTGTGTACTATATTTGAAAAGGAAGGGTAAGTATATGTGCAAATGATGATCTATGATCCAAGTATATGAATATGAGGTTTGTGTTTGTAATTGGCTCCTTTGCTGATGTTTATATGCTTTAAATGATACGTTTATTTGTGTATGGCTTACTAAGCTTTTGAAAGCTTACTTGTGTGTGTGTTTGCATTATTTTAAAGATATCGAAGTTACTGTGAGCTCGGGGATCGTTGAGGATTGTCACCATACTATCGAACCTTATTTTGGTACTTTTAAAAATGTCTATATTGAAGTATGGCATGTATAGGCTAGAAGTGTTTAAATTATGTTTTGTGATGTATATATATTTAGCCATGTGATATGGCTTGGTATGGATGTATTTATGATATGGTTTTGGTATGTGAATTATGAGGCAATATGATATATTTGGTGTGTTTATGTATGAATACAAGAAATGGTAGGATTGGTAAGCTTTTGGCATGTGTTAGCTATGGTAATTGATAAGTTTTGATCATGAAATTGAAACATATGTTTGATATGATTTTATTTTAGTTATGATTTGGTTGATGAATTGAGATGGAAATTTGGTTGGCATTGATAAATCATGAATGCTTATGTTTTGGTTGTGAATTGGTCATAAAATGCTGTGCAAATATGCTTGGTTTGGTGCTTGTAGGTTTGACCCAATTGGGCTGGCAAGTTGGCTATTCAAATGGCCTATTTTTGTCCACACAGGCAGAGACATGGGTGTATGTCTCTGCCATGTATGACATACGGCTCTATTGCACGACCGTCTGTCCCCTGGGGTACCCTACAATTGTAAGTCAAGCTCGAGCACTGGCAAGGCACACGAGCGTGTGCGTAGCCATGTGGCACAAGTCAGGCTCGACCACGGCCAAGTCACACGGGCTTGTCTTGTGGCCATGTGAGCAAGTCACTATGTATGTAACACCCCGATTTTTGGGGCCTAGAAAAGTTGGGCTTTGAGGCTGGGATTCGGATAGAAAGAAACCTGAATAATTAGGAAGTTTTAAATATTACCATTTAAGAAAAAAATAATTTGAATTACTACTAAAAATTTTTACTATATTTATTATTACCGATATTTAAAATTTTACGAAATTTTAATTAGTATTATGAGATAAAATTATTATTATTAGAAAAATATTATTGCATGTATGTTTGAAAATTTTTATGAAAATTATTATTTCTTGTATTATTGATATTTGAAATTTTATTATTAGATATATTTATAAAATTATTATTATAATTATTATTATTAGATAGGAAAAAATATATATATATATATTTATAAAAGTATTGTTGTTTTGGTGTTTAAGACTCTAGAAAAATTTTAATTTTATGCTACCTTAGGGAATCTGGGCAGTAGGCCTTAATAATAATTTTGGCTGCATTTTAGCATAAAGGAGCACTTGGCCTAGTGGCTAAGCACACTAGGAAGGTGTGGGAGGTGCCTGGGTTCAAGGTGTGGCGTGCGCAATTTGGGGGTTTTTTCTTTATATGCAGATCGTGGCTAGAATAAGGGTTAAGAGGAGTTGGGAGTATAATTTTACAAAAAGAGTGCCTTGGCGCAGTGGCAGCAGCGTGCTAAGGAAACCCAGTGGTCACGAGTTCAAGGCAAGGCGTGAAACTTGTTTTATTTTTTTTCAGAGCCCGTGATCAAGCAGATAAGGTTTATAAGTAAATGCAGTCGAAATATAACAAAAGTGAGGGTGTGTCGCAGTGGCAAGCAGGGTGGCTAAGTGTTCTGGAGGTTGAAGGTTTGAATAGCGTGGAAGCTGGAAATCCCCTTTTATTTTTAAGCAGACTAGAGCTTCAACAGGTAACCTTTAAGATTAAATGTGATGGTATATTGTTGAAAGCAAATGCGCGTCCAAAGGCCAAGAAGATGTCGGGCAACCTGGAGTCCTGTGTTCGAGCAAAGCGTTACAGGCGGAGGGTCCTTTTTTGTCTGACGACGTAGGAAGGGCCGACGAGATTGAAACGCTACCAAAGAATAGAGCCATTGTTGTCAAAGATGGAGAGTTTGAATTAAATTCAAACTTTGAATTTGGCCATGAATTAAGGAGATAAGGAAGCAATTAAAATTGGAAAAGGATTTTATTTTATTCTAATCTTATCTTATTTCTTTTGCTCATATTCTTTTCTGTTTTTCCCAAAAGCTGAACAATTCTCTCCTTTTCTATTTTCTTTCCTCGAAGCCAAATTCTTTTTAAAACAGCTTTTTCTTCTCAAATATTGGTTGCCGATTACTCCTTTGGTTGAAACCATATCTCCTTTCCTTTTAATCTTTCAAAAGACCGAACATCTAATCTTACATCTCTTCCTCTACTAATTGTCTCTTCGATGGTGAACTTATCGTTACCTATTTTTTCTTTTAGATCGCAATAGCCATATTCTAGGATAGATCCAAAAGCTGAAAAGCCTCATATTTTAGTGATTCGGGAATTAATATCTAGTTCTATTCTCTACTCGCATTCTAAGATTGGATTCACTGTGGACCTGAGATTGGGGAAGTGTTTGAAACGCTCTTGACAAGTACATCATTGGTGGTAAGTACTCGGAATCTTATTTTCATTATTTATTTCGGGATTTAAAGAAAAGTTGAAAACCCCTATATGCAAAGGGTGCCTGTCGACTAAACTAAAAGGGTTTAGTGGTGTTATTTGATTTGTTTTGCTCTAGTGTGGATTAAAGGCTACTAATCGAGGGCTTGGATATTTGGAACGACTAGAATTAGATCTATTCCATTTTTCCGGCAAAGGTAAGAACTTTAGTGCCTAAGGTGTTAAGGGCCAAATATGGTAAGGGTTTGATGTGTTAAGTTGTTATGGATTCATAGTTTAACGTGTTAGTAACTGATTGTAGGCAACTCGTGTGTGGAACTCGTCAACGTTTCGTCGAAAAATAGGTGTGTAAACGACACCCACTCATAGACTAGATCGGCAAAAGCCGAAAAGCCGAAAAGTCGGCATTTGTGAACTTGCGAGCGTGCGAGCGCTAGTGAGGTGGTTTGGTTGTTAATTTTTGTAATCAAAAGTAGTATGATTGCAGAGTGCGCAATTTCGTGCACTTCGGTATATTTGGGCTTAATGGGCCGAAAACGGGTTAGTGGGCCAACGGGCCCAATTCGGTAAAAACACTTGGTAAGTGCTTCTGTTAATGTGTTAATGGTTAGAATATGTATGTAAACCCTAAAATATTTAAATTACTAGAATACCCTTAAGTATGAAAATTACCATTTTACCCCTAGGTGCAAAATGACCGTTATACCCCTAGGGTTAATTTTGACCGAAATGCATGATATTCGATTACATTTGTTATATGCCATGACATGTATATCATTACATGGGGTTGGGTTTTGTTATGGAGGAAGAACCTGCTCGGTGGTCGTGCCACATATTTCGATATAAATGACTTTATTGCGGATTATAGTTAGTGCATGGCCGGTGCTAACACTGTAAGTGTAGGGATGGCGTGGGTGATTTATTCCCCATAAGAAGTGTAGGGATGGACGGAGGCAAGTGCAGGGTTGGATGGGGTTATCATGCATTAATCATATGAGATTGTATTGAAATGGGCCCAACTGTGTTGATATGGGCAAGGCCGAATATCTCGACTTGTAATAGGGCTATGGCCCAGATTGATACTGATATGGGCTAGGCCCAATATACTCTGATACTATAAGGGGCTACGGCCCAGATTAATATTGATATAGGCTAAGGCCCAGTTAACACTGATTTCTGAATAGGGCTTAGGCCCAGTAATGCTTGAACTGATTTGGGCTCTGGTTGGGATACTTTACACACTGAGTTTTCCAAACTCACCCCCTTTCTTTTCCATCCTTGCAGGTGAGCCCTAGTTGGTGGACTTGGAGCTGGGCGGGGTTCAGAGTGGCCACGAAGATTAAGTTTCTATTTTCTTTAAAATAAGTTTCGCATTTATTATTTTGATTATTTTTATTCTGGTTTAAGTTGTAATAAGGTCGCTCTTTTTATTTTTTTAATATTTTGGGTTATTAAATTGGTTAGCTCTAGGGCGCATTTTATAAAAGTTACTTATTTTCAAAATATCACGATTACTGAGTAAAGCTTCCATAATGTAAATGTTTTCAAAGGAAATAAATATTTTAAATGGACTTAAACTTAATTTGTTGTTCATGGACAAGTAATATGCTTTAAGTGTGGCAATGGATGTGTGCATGTCTAGGATTGGATCCATGAAGAGCTTGGTACTTAAGCAGTCCAATAGACTCACCTCCTCTTTTCTGGCTTCCTACCTGGTGCACAGCTTCCTTTCACTTTAATCTATAACGAAAATATTCTTTTCAAAGATTTTTAATTAAAACATGAGTTTTACAATAACGCTCCAATGAGTTTTACATCAAGAAGGGTTTTCAATGAAAACATGGTTTTCGAAAAACACTTCAATGTGACATGCCGAATTCGACCGTAACGTCTGGGCCGAGTTTGGGGTGTTACAATGTATGCCCTTTTTTGACATGGCCTAGACACAGGAGGCATGTCTAATGTCGTGTAAGGCACACGACCTATTGACAAGGGCGTGTGACCTATACTTGTTTGAAAAATTTTTAAATTTTGGAAAAAATTCTATATGTGTTCGGTTTCTTCTCGACCCCTTTTTAAAGCATGTTTTAGGTCACGAAGACCTATATAAGGGACTCTATATTAATATTGATCTCTGATGCTTTGATGATTTTGAAATGAAAGTTAAATGTTCCGATTCGTTTGGTAATGCCTTTAACCCTAGTCTGGCGACGGATATGGGTTAGGGGTGTTACATAACCAATTTTTACATGTAACATTTACAACCCAAGTAGTTCATAAAATTCAAAATTTTTTCATAAATTTTACATCTTTACAATTTAGTCATTAAATCACAATTTCATCAAAATTCACTTTACAAAAGTTGTTTATCTATCAACAACCTTTTATTTTCTACCTTAAATTTCATAATTCATACATATTCATCCATGGAAAAACCCTAGTACTTTGATAATTTGTAACATCCCTAACTCGCATTCGTCGCCGAGTTAGGGTTACAAGGCATTACCGAACAATACACAGCTTAGGAGAGTCATTCATTACTATTCATGTTTAAGGTAATATAAACTCAATTATACGAATCATATGTACATCTCCTTTATAGCATTCAAATAATCAAATTATAACATAGATTAATTCATGAAAAATTCCATGTGCATACATTAAGACATTCAAACATATATCGAATACATGCCAATATATCTATTTAATTTGACAAATATCAAACATATCATTTCCTTAACTCTGCATGTTCGCATGTTAAAAACCAAACAAACTATTGCACAACAATTATTGTCCAAACACATATGCAACCTTAGTATCATTACCATATGGCCGAACATAACTTTAATACAACATATATAATGTGCATTTTAGCCTATCACTATGAACCATTGTATGAGCACAAAATAAAATCCATAGTAAACCCCATTCACATACTAAATATCATGCATAAATCGCACTAGTAACAGCCAGATTTTGGGCTTAGTTGGAATAGTGGTTTCAAGACCACCAACCCAAAGTCGAAGAAAGTATTTTATTATTATATAGTTATAGCATGTTTATATTAGTGCATAAAAAAAATTGGTGAAGTAATTTTAGAGTTTGTGAGCTTAATTGTGAAAAACGACTAAATCGCATAAAGTGCAAAAGTTTTAATTTGTAGTTAAGGGTGTTAAATTGCCATGTATCATAAATTGGGGGTCTTTAAAGTGAAATTTGGCCATTATATAAGTGATGGCCAGCCAAGGGACAAGGAATTGAAATAGTCAAGGGTTAGGTAGGTGTTGGTGGCATACTTGACAAAATAGAATTAAAATAAAGAAAAGATGATATCACTTTATCATCATCTTCTTCTTCACCAATTTTCAGCATCAAAAAGGCGGTTTAGATAGCTCAAAATATCATCCATTTGTATCTCTTGCAACTAAGTCATTTAGAATGTTATTCTTAATGATTTTTGTATTTTTGGACCCCTTGTAACATGAACTTTCTAATAAGAGGACTATTTTGCAAAATGGTTGAAAGTATAGGGTTTTACCATGAGAGTTTTCATGATGTTTCCTAAAATTTTATGGAATAAAATAAATCATGGATGTGAAATAAACAACTTTTGTGAAGGGATTTCTCATAAAAACCCTAAAAATACCATTTTGCATAAGTTGTAAAATAGGTGATAAATGTGTGAAATATTGAGAATTTTGGACTGCTTCTAGTATAAAAAGTAATCAGTTAGGCTTGGTTAGTGAGAAAATATGATAAAAATTGATTTTCAAACCTAGGGGTAAAATGGTTATTTTATGAAAATGTAGGGGGAAAATGGTCATTTTGCCCAATTATGAATTTTTGAGTGTCTAGAGTAAAATGCTGATGAGATGAATGAATTTCTATCATTTTAGATCAAGAATTACAAAATCTGGGCCTAGACCGGGGAAAAGTGAAGCAAGTGGACTAAGTCGAGCTAGTCATCCACATTTTGTAATCCGAGGTAAGTTGTATGTAAATAATACAACTATATTGTTATTATATGTGTTTGAATTGATATAGCATAAATTGCTTGATTGTGGAAATGATTATGTATGATGAATACTGAGACAGTAGAATTAAGAAATAAATCAGATATTCATGCCATGACATTCGGGTTATTTGTGTGCTAGTGTAAGACATGCTTGGGACATGCATTGGCTACATTTTGAGAGCCAGTGTAAGACCATATATGGGACATGGCATCGAGATTGAGACAAGAGTTAATGTAAGACATGTCTGGGACATGCATCGGCCTCGAGATGTAGGCCAATGTAAGACATGTTTGGGACATGCATCGGCTACAAGATGTGTCAGTGTAAGACCATGTCTGGGACATGGCATCAGCACGTATAGTGGTGTCAATGTAAGACCATGACTGGGACATGGCGTCAACCTCGATTCCAATAGTCAGTGTAATACTATATCTGGAACATGGCATCGACTTGATGGATAAGCCAGTGTAACACCATGTATGTCTGGGACATGGCACTAGCATTATACCCTATGTTTGGGGCTTAGTGAATATCCCATAGCATTTCAAATGGTTCAACGATGAGAGTTACAGTTTAAGTTAAACGAGAAAAGTATAACCATGTTGTGAGTGGTACAACTACCTATTTGAAATTTATAATATGTGAGCTTAGTATATGCTATGTGAATTGTATTAGACAGTGACGAGTAAGTTGTGCTTATGCCTACTTTTGTATTAAGAGTATGATAATTAATAGTAAAGTTGTTGCTACATCTATTTTCATGCAACTTACTAAGCTTTATGCTTACGCCATTTCTTTCAATCTTCTTATAGTGCTGCCTATTTAGCTCGTGGATCAATAGACGTTGGAGGCATCGATTACACTATCAACCGAAGCATTTGGTATAATTAGTTCTTAAATTTTGATTATGGAATGTATAGGACTCTTTGATTTTGTTTTAGTGTTACATTGTTTTAAGTCCAAATGTGTTGACTTGCTTTAATATTTGACTCATTTTGTACAAGGCCATGAAAAATGGCTAATATTGAAAGTTATTATATGAATGCAATGTAGTCTTTCGTGAATGATGAATTGTTGGTATGGTTGAATACATGTAATGTATATGGGTCTTAACTATGGTTGTTTGGTTGAGAAATCATAGTAAGTTAATCCTTGATGCGTTGGTTGATGTTAGAACTTGTTTTAGGGTGGCAAAGGCTTGGTAGATAGCCTTATATTGTCCACACAGGCGTGTGTCTAGGTCGTGTGTGACACACGCTCAACCCCATGGGCATGTCGTTCAGCTGTATGTCTATTGCACGTAAAGTTTGCAAGTTAGAATGCATGGTAGAAAACACATGGGTAGAGACACGTTCATGTGTCTTAGCTGTGTGGAGGACACGGCCTTTGGCCACAAGTGTGCACGTTGGCCGTGTGTCCCTTATTAGATGCTGACGTCAGAAACAGAATGTTAAGGTTTTTGGATACGGGCGTGTCATGGCCGTGTGAGGGGCATGGGCCATAGACATGGGCATGTGTCAGGCAGTGTGAAAACCACTGTAGGTCCAAAATTGGAATTTAATTCATATGGGCATGGGACACGGGCGTGTCCCTAGATACTTAGGCCGTGTGCGGTATACAGGCCAATAACGCGGCCATGTTATAATGACCACACGGGCGTGTTGCCCTTCCACACGGGCATGTGCCCTATTTCAAGAATCATTTTTATTAAGTTGGTCTAATGACCCAAGTTGGTTCCGAGTGGTTTCCAATGATTGTTTGAGGCCTCGAAGGCCCATATTAAGAAGATTAAATAAAGTTCGAAAAAGTTTTAAATTTGATCAAGCCTTGATGACTCAAAAATAATCATGTGCATATGTTAAAGTTTAGTACCGCCTCGTATGTCGTCCCGGGGTAGGGCACAGGTGTGGGGTGTTACATTTAATGGTATCAGAGCTATGGTTCAGTCGATTCTAGTACTAACCTAGCATGAGTATGGGTCTAGCTATACATGCCATAGTTGTATATTGATAGTGTGATGACTCCTAACAGTTTTAAATTATGTTTTTCATATAGTAAATGGATCCTGATGTAGCTAAGGCAGAAAACGTGGAAAGTCATGCGCCGGCTCCCACTGAAGGGACTACGCCAGTTGATAGTGGGCCTGTGACGATGTGTCATGTGGAGGAGTTAGATAAGCTTACCTCCATATGATGGACGTGTGGTATTCGGAGTTCATTCATGCAAATCTAAATACTCCACCTCCCCTACCTCCTTCGATTCCTCAGTATACCCCTGTAGCTCCACAATGAGTGGATTTGGCTAGGAGAGAGAAACCCCCAGTACATAAGATACGAAAGTAAGGGGCCGAGGAATTTTGGGCTAAAATTGATGATGAACCAAAAAGAGCAGAGTTCTGGTTGGAAAATACCATTAAGGTATTAGATGAGCTATTGTGTACGTCTAAGGAGCACGTGAAATGTGCAGTGTCATTCTTACGAGACTCAACCTACCAATGGTGGAATACTCTCGTGCCCGTTGTATCGAGAGATAAGATAACTTGAGAGTTCTTCCAGGAAGAGTTTCGGAAGAAGTACATTAGCCAGAGATTTATAGACCAGAAGAGGAAGGAATTTTTGGAACTGAAGTAAGGCTGTTTGACAGTGACGAAGTATGAACGTGAGTTTGTAAGACTTAGCAAGTATGCCCGAGAGTGCGTATCCTTTAAGGGCATAATGTGTAAGAGGTTCGAGGATGGCTTGAATGAAGATATTCGAGTATTTGTCAGCATCCTAGAACTAAGGGAATTTGTAGTACTGGTTAAGAGAGCTTGCAGAGTAGAAGAGTTGGTTAAAGAGAAGAGAAAGGCGATTATTGAGTCACGTGATTTGAAGAAGAGATAGATGGGGAAGTCACATCAGTCTTCATCTAAGAGATCAAGAGAATTCACTACTCGATCGAATACTTCAGGGGGATTCTCGAGTAAAAACAAGAACAAGTAGTACACAACATCTAAAGCCCAAACCACTTCCATCGCAAGTGTTAGTAGTGCTCGGCCAAATAGGTTGGAGTGCTCACAGTGTGGTAGGTATCATTTCAATGACTGCTGATGGAATGGAAGAGGTTGCTTCAAATGTGGATCTTTAGACAACTTCATCCGAGACTGCCCTAAATTAGATGAAAAAGAGAAAAACCCAGATATGAGGGTGAGTAGTGCTCCTACGAGAGGTAGACCACAAAAGAACCCGAGCAGTGGGGCTAGCAGTAGAGGTGCCCCTAGAGATTTAGCTATAAGATTCGAGGGCTGTGTGCTTGCAAGGACTTATACCATTCGCACTTATGAAGAGGCATATTCACTAGATGTGATTACAAGTACTTTTCCCTTCACGATATTTCTGTTATTGCTTTAATTGATCCGGGGTCTACTCATTCCTATGTATGCATGAAATTAGTATCCAGTATGAATATGTTTGTTGAGTTTACTGAATTTGTGATAAAAGTGTCAAACCTCTTAGGTAGGCATGTGATAGTTGATAAAGTATGTAGAGGTTGTCCTTTGATGATTAGAGGTCATTGTTTTCCAGCTAACTTCATGCTACTACTGTTTAATGAATTTGATCTGATTCTTGGCATGGATTGGTTGACTGCTCATAATGTGATAGTGAATTGTGGTAGCAAGTTTATTGAAATGAAATGTGAGAATGGGGATATTATTCGAGTTGAATCAGGTGGACCAAATAACCCACCAGTACTGACCTCGTGTTTGACTGCTGGAAAATATTTGAGAAAAGGGTATGAGTCCTACCAAGCATTTGTGTTGAACACCAAGAAGTCTAAAGTGAAGATTGAGACAGTGCCTGTGGTATGCGAGTACCCAGATGTATTTCTGGAAGAGTTGTCCGGATTGCCTCCAACCAGAGAATTTGAGTTGGTATCGAATTAGTCCCCAGTACAACACCCATCTCGATTTCTCTGTATAGGATGGCTCCTATGGAGTTGAAGGTGTTGAAAGTTCAACTACAAGATTTAACTGACAATGGTTTTGCAAGACTGAGTTATTCACTGTGGGGTGCTCTAGTACTTTTTGTGAAAAAGAAAGACAGGTCGATGAGATTGTGTATAGACTACCGACAACTCAACAAGGTGACAGCGAAGAACAGGTACCCCTTGCCAAGGATCGATGATTTGTTTGATCAATTGAAGGAGCCACCATGTTTTCTAAGATCGACTTAAGGTTGGGGTACTATTACTTAAGGGTTAAGGAGCAAGATGTACCAAAAACCGCATTTAGGACAAGGTATGGGCACTATGAGTTTCTTGTTATGCCCTTCAGTTTAACAAATGCTCCTACGGTGTTTATGGATTTGATGAACCGCATTTTTCGGTCGTATTTGGATAAGTTCGTAGTGGTCTTTATTGATGGCATACTGATTTACTTAGTGATGAGAGTGAGCAAGCGGAGCATCTGAGAATGGTTTTGCAAACCTTGAAAGATAAGCGGTTATATGCGAAGTTCAGTAAGAGTGAATTTTGTTTTAAAGAGGTTAGATTCTTAGGACACATTGTGTCGGGAGATGGGATTAGAGTTGACTCAAATAAAATATCAGCTATTGTTGAATGGAAACCGCCAAAGAATGTGACAGAGGTTCATAGCTTTCAGGGCGTAGTTGGGTACTACAGAAGATTGTGAATGAATTCTCTATGATAGCTACTCCAATCACAAGGTTGTTACAAAAGGATGTCAAGTTCGAATGGAGAGAAGTGCCAATAGAGTTTTGAGAGATTAAAGGCTTTATTGACGGAAGCTCCAGTTCTGGTGCAACAAGAATCGGGAAAAGAATTTGTGGTATATAGCGATGCCTCTTTAAATGGATAGGGGTGCGTGCTCATGCAAGAAGGAAAAGTGATAGCTTATGCCTCGAGATAGCTAAAGTCACACGAGAAGAATTACCCAGCGGACGATTTAGAGTTGGCCGCCATTGTGTTTGCGTTGAAAATTTGGAGACATTATTTGTATGGTGAGAGATGCCAAATGGTCACAGATCATAAAAGTCTCAAGTATTTGATGACTTAGAAGGAGTTGAACCTATAGCAGCGAAGGTGGCTAGAGTTGATAAAGGATTACGAGTTGGTGATTGACTACCACTAAGGAAAAGCGAATGTAGTCGCTGATGCATTGAGTAGGAAATCATTATTTGGCTTGAGGGCTATGAATGCTTGGTTTTCAGTGACTGATGATGGTTTGGTTCTAGCAGAGTTGAGAGCTAGACCAAAGTTTCTGCAAGAGATCTGCAAAGCTCAAAAAGGTGACAAGGATTTACAAACTAAGATGGCTCAGTGTGAGTGGGTGATGAACCAAATTTTTGGATTAATACCGAAGGCTGCTTGATGTTCCAAGACAGAATTTGTGTACCCAAGGTAATGAGCTCATTCAGAAGATTTTACGAGAGGCACATTGTGGTTGTTTGTCTATCCACCCGGGTAGTGTGAAAATGTACAATAACTTGAAGAAAATGTACTGGTGGTCGGGAATGAAAAGAGACATTTCTGAGTTTGTCTCTAAGTGTCTAGTTTGTCAACAAGTGAAGGCCGAACACCAAGTACCTTCGGGTTTACTTCAGCCTGTGATGATTCCCAAGTGGAAATGGGACCAAGTAACCATAGATTTTGTGTCGGGGTTGCCTTTGACACCAAGGAAAAAAGGATTCAGTCTGGGTAATTGTTGATAGACTTACAAAGTCGACACATTTTATACCAGTGCGTACCGACTATTCCCTTGAGAAATTGGCTGATCTTTATGTTTCTAAGATCGTGAGACTTCATGGAGTGCCCTTGTCGACTATTTTAGATAGAAATCCGAGGTTTAACTCGTGGTTTTGGAGGAAGTTGCAAGAGGTATTAGGAGCAAAGCTGAATTTTAGCATGGCTTTTCACCCGCAAACTGACAGTCAGCTAGAGAGAGTAATTCATATATTAAAAGACATGTTACGGTGTTGCATTATCAAGTTTCAAGGTAGTTGGGAATGGTATTTACCACTTGTCAAATTCACCTACAACAAAAGTTATCAATCAAGTCTGAAAATGGCACCTTATGGGCGTAAGTGCCTAACGCCTTTATATTGGATCGAGTTGAGAGAGAATCAGATTTACGGGGTCAACTTAGTCAGAGAGACTAAAAAAAATATTAAAGTGATTTGTGATTGTATAAAGGCCGCATCGAATAGACAAAAATCCTACGCAGATTTGAAACAGAAAGAGATCGAGTTTCAAGTCGGGGATAAAGTGTTTTTGGAAGTATCCCCGTGGAAGAAAATCCTTAGATTCGGTAAAAAAGCAAGCTGAGTCCATGGTTTATTGAACCTTATAAGGTGACCGAGAGAATTGGGCTGGTATCATACCGATTAGCCTTGCCTCGTGAGCTAGAGAAAATTCATGAGGTATTCCATATATCGATGTTGCACCACTACTGATCTGACCCCTCACACGTGATTTCACTGGAAGAAATTGAAATAAGCCCAGATATGACCTATAGGGAAGAACCGATTAAGATTTTGGATCAAGAAGTCAAGAAGTCAAGAAGTTAAGGAATAAAAGTGTAGCACTCGTAAAGGTTTTGTGGCATAGACACAGAGTCGAAGAAGCCACGTAGGAACTCGAAGAGACTATGTAAGATCAATACTCGAACTTATTCACCAATAAGATTTTCGGGGACAATATCCTTAAGGGAGAGAATTGTAACAGCCAATTTTAGGCTTAGTCGGAATAATGGCTTTGAGACCACCAATTCAAAGTCGAATAAAGTATTTTATTATTATTTTAGAGTTATAGAATGTTTATATTACTGCATAAAAAAATTGGTGAAGTAATTTTAGCGTTTGTGAGCTTAATTGCGAAAAAAGACTAAATCGCATAAAGTGAAAAAGTTTTAATTTGATAGTTAAGGGTATTAAATTACCATGTATCATAAATTAGGGATATTTAGAGTGAAATTTTTCCATTATATAAGTGATGGCCGGCCAAGGGACAAGGAATTCAAATAGTCAAGGGTTAAGTAGGTATTGGTGGCTTACTTGACAAAATAGAAATAAAATAAAGAAAAGATAATATCACTTTATCATCATCTTCTTCTTCACCAATTTTCAGCATCAAAAAAGGGGTTTATAGAGCTCAAAATATCAGCCATTTTTATCTCTTGCAAGTAGGTCATTTAGAAGGTTATTCTTGATGATTTTTGTATTTTTGGACCCCTTGTAGCATGAACTTTCTAATAAGAAGACTATTTTGAAAAATGGTTGAAAGTATAGGGTTTCACCATGATAGTGTTAATGATGTTTTCTAAAATTTTATGGAATAAAATAAATCATGGTTGTGAAATAAACAACTTTTGTGAAGGGATTTCTCATGAAAACCCTAAAAAGGACCATTTTGCATAAGTTGTAAAATAGGTGATAAATGTGTGAAATATTGAGAATTTTGGACTGCTTCTAGTATAAAAAGTAATCTTCTAGGCTTGGTTAGTGAGAAAATATGATAAAAACTAATTTTCGGACCTAGGGGTAAAATGGTCATTTTGTGAAAATCTAGGGGCAAAACAGTTATTTTGCCCAATTATGAATTTTTGAGTGTCTAGAGTTAAATGCTGATGAGATGAATGAATTTCTATCATTTTAGATCAAGAATTACAAAATACGGGCTTAGACTGGTGAAAAGCAAAACAAGTGGACTAAGCCAGCTAGTCATCTACATTTTGTAATCCGAGGTAAGTTGTATGTAAATAATACAGCTATATTGTTATTATATGTGTTTGAATTGATATAGAATAAATTACTTGAATGTGGAAATGATTATGTATGATGAATATTGAGATAGTAGAACTCCCATTTGAACCTTAGGAAATAAATCAGATATTCATGCCATGACATTCGGGTTATTTGTGTGCCAGTGTAAGACATGTCTGGGACATGCATCGACCACATTTTGAGAGCCAGTGTAAGACCATGTATGGGACATGGCATCGGCATTGAGATGAGAGCTAGTATAAGACATGTCTGGGACATGCATCAGCTACGAGATGTGTCAGTGTAAGACCATGTTTGGGACATGGCATCGGCATGGATATGTGAGAGCTAGTGTAAGACCATGTCTGGGACATGGCATCGGCCTCTATTTTGATAGTCAGTGTAAGACCATGTCTGGAACATGGCATCAACTTGATGGATGAGCCAATGTAAGACCATGTCTGGGACATAGCATCAGCATTATACCCTAAGTTTGGGGATTAGTGAATATCCGATAGCATTTCAAATGATTCAACGGTGAGAGTTACAGTTTAAGCTAAACGAGAAAAATATAACCATGTTGTGAGTGGTACAGGTACCTATTTGAAATGTATGAGATGTGAGCTTAGTATATGCTATGTGAATTGCATTGGATAGTGACGAGTAAGTTGTGCTAATGCCTAGTTTTGTATTAAGAGTATGATGATGAATGGTGAAGTTGTTGCTACATCTATTTTCATGGAACTTACTAAGCTTTATGCTTACCCTATTTCTTTCCATCTTCTTATAGTGCTGCCTATTTAGCTCATGGATGTGACAGCCTTAAAACGACCCTAGTCGGAATGTGGTTTTAGGACCACAAAACCGAGGCATAAAAATAATTTGATATTTATTTTTATGCCTATAATATGTGTTAACTCATGTGTGACATTTTGATGCTTTAATTTAGAGTTATAAATGTGAATTTCACTAGAAAGGACCTAGTAGAAAACTTTGAAAGTATGATGGGGAAATGTATGATGACTAATTAAAGCATGCATGCAAAACAATGGCCTTGCATGTCAAATACCCCCTTTTTACAAGTGATGGCCGGCCATGACAAGGAGTATGGGCTAAACATGTCATGAAACATGTTTTGTTGGTGCATTAGGGAAACAATAAACAAATAAGCATGGGTAGTAAAGAAAGAAAAAAAATGTGTGTGTGAGTGAAACCCCCCCATTGCCGTACATGGAAGAAAAGAAAAGAAAAAAATTTTGCTCATCCATTGCATTCTCTCTTGACCGAAAATACTAGAGGGGAAGGGAGGAATTTTGCTTCATGCTTCGGTTGGAAGAGGATTAGGAAGAGGTTTGGCTATATTTGCATCAAGATTAAGGTATGTTTGATGTTGTGCCATGAGATTCATGCATGTTTTTGGTTGCTAACTTGATGTTCTTATTAGCCCATGGTTCAAATCTTTGTTATATCATGGGGATGGTATTTGGCCAAGGTGGATTTTGAGTTAATGCCATTGCATGTTAAATATGAAGCTTGATGATGATACATGTGATGGTGGATTGAGGACTCTTAGATTTTCTTTGAGCATTTTTGAATGATATACTAAGTTCTTTGTGTAATCGTGACCAAAATTATGGTGTTGTGATGTATTCGCCATGGTACATCCCCAAGTGTGATTTATGCTCTTTGCATGGAGAGTAAGATTTGTGTTTCAAATCATGTTCATGTTTAGTTACAATCAACTTGAGATTCGGCTCTAGCATACATATATGTATATATGTTTGAGCATGATGTATTGGTATGACGTATATACTATCTTAAGGTATATACTTACTTATGATGATGTTTTGGTTATGAAGGAAATGATAGATGTGTATTGAGTTACAATATGGAAAGGTATTAGTTAGTAAAATGTATGCTGTTTTGTGTGGTAATAAGTGCATAAATGGCCTCAACATGGACATGCATATTCGGCCACATGAAGGGAAATTGGTGTGCATGTATTCAGTTAGAGGCAACCATATTGAAGCCTTATCTTGGCTTAGATTGTTGACTAAATGGGTAATAAGTGAGGATGGTTGCGAATATACAAACATACATATGCATGTGTAATTGAATTATGAATGTTTAGCAAGATGGTTAAACTAGTTGATTTATTGATTAAGCTCAAGGAGTTAAAGAAGGAGAATCAAGCAAGGGAAAGGCGAAGGTCATCGAGTAGCCGACTTGGACTATTTTTACCCAACACAAGGTAAGTCATTAAGCATATATTTGATATTGCTTAAATGATTGTAATATCTATGCAATTGTGTTTAATGAGATGAAATATATACAAATGTATGTGTATGAAAAGATGATAATGTTGAACGTAAAAGAGATAGTGAAATGTGTAGAAAGTTTGCCTCGGCACTAAGTGTGCGAGAAATAGATGTGTACGGTGACAAGATTGGCACTGAGTGTGCGAGCTTGTAATGTACGGCACTAAGTGTGCGAGTTTGGACTATATGGCACTATGTGTGCGGGCTTGAATCACGTGGCACTAAGTGTGCGTGATTGAGTATTAAGCACTATGTGTGCGAACTCTACATATATCTCCGATTGAATATTTATATGGAGGTGTGACTCTATCGAGATGAGTATGGACAGCGGAAAGAGTAAGTACCTTAAGTTCATGGCTAATAGATGCTATGTTCATGCTCGGAGTGGAGTTGGTAAGATTTAAATCTATGTGATGATTTCAATTGCATGATTGTTGCGGAAATGAAATGATGTATGGAAATTGCTTCAAATATCCTATTGAATAGTATATGAAATGTAAATGTATGACTTGGTATGAGATTGATCCGAAGGATCTAAGGAACTATGGTATAGTTCGATGCGGCTAGAACACTTGGCCTTGTTTCATTATTTCATTTTATAATAATGTTATTAATGGATGGTTGTGGAATGCTTATGACTTCTGAGTTATAAACTCACTCGGTGTTTTCTTGTCACCCATTTTAGGTTCCCTGGGCTCGTCTCCTTTTGGGTGTTCAGAATCACAACGAAGTCATCACACCGTGAGCAATTTTGGTATTGTCTTCTTAGTCGACTTAGGAGAACATTTGGCATGTATGAGCTATTTTGTTTTGTTAAATTTTGGGTTGTAAACTTTAAGCCATGTGAAAATGGCCTATGTGGTCGTTTGAGTGGGATGCTAGAATCTATAGCCACGAGTCTTAGAAACCTTAATTTTGATAAGGTGGCCATAATTTGTGTCACGTATGATGGATGAGTAGTAAGGCTAAGGAAGGATTCATGAAATTGGCATAGTCTACTGCAGTAACTGTTGCGGACAGCAGCAGTGATATGAGATCGAAAAATCACTAAAAATAGTAGAAGTGGAATTAATAGCTAAAAAAATTACGTACTCGAAGCTTGATGGGTCTATTTTCATATGGATGAAACGAAACGACCATATGAGCTGTATTTTAAGAGATATTAAAGTTCTCGTGAAACAGGGCCAGAACGGTTTCTGGATCCCCTATTCCGACTTTGGAAAATCATTGTAAATTAACCAGAGATAATTAGGAGTCATGCCATATATGTGTAGATTCCTCTCTGAGTCTAGTTTCTATAGAAACAAATGGCATCAGTATTGAATCCCTGTACAGGGAGATATCCAATTCGTAACGCATAAAGGTCAGTGTAGTCGATCCCTGCAACAGGGGAGACTTTAACTAATAAACTGTACTAATTGGCTTGACCAAAAATTCTAGAAAAAAATCTGTAGATGGAAATATGAGTCTAGTTTCAGGGAAAAATTACGAAACTTATTTTTGAGTTGTAAAACTCAAGTTATGATTTTTGAAGCGACTAGTACACAGATTGGCAGCTTGTCTGGGAAATTCTCAATAAGTGGTTTGAAGTCTGTTAACACCTCGTGTTCGACTCCGGCGACGGTCTCGGGTTCGGGGTGTTACAATGGATCAACAGACGTCGGAGGTATCGATCACAGTATCAACCGAAGCATTTGGTATAATTAGTTCTTAAATTTTGATTATAGCATGTATAGGACTATTTGATTTTGTTTTAGTGTTACATTGTTTTGGAGCCAAATGTGTTGGATTGCTTTAATATTTGACTCATTTTGTATAAGGCCAAGAAAAATGGCTAATATTGAAAGTTATTATATGAATGCAATGTAGTCTTTCGTGAATGAGGAATTGTTGGTATGGTTGAATACATGTAATGTATATGGGTCTTAACTATGGTTGTTTCGTTGAGAAATCATATTAAGTTAATCCTTGATGCATTGATTGATGTTAGAACTTGTTTCAGGGTGGCAAAGGCTTGGTAGATAGCCTTATATTGTCCACATGGGCAGACACACAAGCATGTGTCTAGACCGTGTGTGACATACAGTCAGGCCCATGGGCGCATCGTTCAGCCGTATGTCTCTTGTACGTAAAATTTACAAGTCAGAATGCATGATAGTAAACACACATGTAGAGACACGGCCGTGTGTCTTAGCTGTATGGAGGACACGGCCTCTGGCCATGGGCGTACGCCTTAGCCGCGTGCCCCTTATTAGATGCTGACTTCAGAAATAGAATGTCAAGGTTTTTAGACATGGACGTGTGATGGTCGTGTGAGGGACATGGGCCATAGACACGGGCGTGTGTTAGGCCATGTGAAAACTCCTGTAGATTCAAATTCAGAATTTAATTCAAATAGGCATGGAAAACGGGCGTGTCCCTAGATACCTAGGCTGTGTGTGTCACATGGGCCAACAACACGGCCATGATATAATGACCACACGGGCGTGTTGCCTTTCCACATAGGCGTGTGCCATGTTTCAAGAATCATTTTTATTAAGTCAATCTAAGGACCCAAGTTGGTTCCGAGTGGTTTCCATTGATTGTTTGAGGCCTCGTAGGCCCATATTAAGAATATTAAACAAAGTTTGAAAAATTTTTAAATTTGATCAAGCCTTGATGACTCAGAAATAATCGTGTGCATGTGTTAAGGTTTAGTAAAGCCTCGTATGCCGTCCCAAGGTAGGGTACAGGTGTGGGGTGTTACAGCACTTACATAACCAATTCCCTTCTCACCTATTTTGGCTATCAAATTTAGGTTCAAAAGTGGCATAAAAATTTTTTTACCATCCAATATTAAGCTAACTTTGTTGTTACAAATCATGATCGTTATTAGCCATCACAAGCCAAATCTAAATAACCAACTGCACATGATCATATCGTTGGCATGTACACTTATTTTACTTATGACTAGTCGATTATAAACATTAACTTAAAATTTTTAACTATCCAAATGGTCATAATTTCAATCATCAAATATATACACAAAAATCATACCATTCCATCACATAAAATATGCTATAAACACACTTCTAAAATAAATTACTATCATGGCTGAACATACATTATGCTTATCATTACCCCTTTACCGAATCATATAACAAACATCACAAACATATATACTTTGTATTAAGCTCACTAACTTGAACAAATTCATAATAGAAATCATACATTCGAAATAAGCCAATATTAAGCCACAACCAAAATATATATATCCATCAACCATGTTTACTTCGTTTGAGCCGAATCATATAAATCAACAAATGCAAAACACACCAATATGTCAAGCTTACCATAATGAACAATTATAAGCCATACATATCATTACTTTAAATTGTAAGCATATACCAAGCACACCACACATATATGACATGCATATTACTTAACTAATATATTACATACTATAACTCAACAAGCATCCATCATTTACCTCATTGCCGAAACACATGACCAAGCACCACAACATATATACCATGAGATTAGTTTCCATATAAGCTTAAACCATGACAGAATTTACACAACCATTAGCATTATAATCAAGCCATTTTCGCATGGCTAAATATATACATACTTTAAGATCAAACATATTATCTAGCCTATACATGCCATAGGTTCAAAGTTCAAACTTATAAAATACCGAAAAAGCGATTGATATTGTGACGAAGTTCCATGACGATCCCCAAGCTCATAACTAGCTTCCAAAATCTATAAAACAACTAAGGAGCACACACATAGTAAGCTTAAATAGCTAAGTAAGTCATAAGCAAATAAAATTATTAAATGAACATTAGCATTATAATTTCAACTAGGCCGAATATAAACAATCTCATATACATATAAATCACTCTTTTAACATGCATAGTTTATATCATCATCTCAAGTACTATACTTACCTTATTTTTATGAACATTTAACTTTGCACGTACCTAAACCATTTAGCTCGATTTCACATTCGATCTTAACTCAACATTGCCTGTTGAACCATTCGGAATCAATAAGGATACTTGATTGCATGATATTCGTAATAGGTTTTAAAGATTTATAAATGAAACATTCTTGAGACTAACTTATTATCATGATTAAGGCAAGTGTACCTATCGAACAGTAGTATAGTTCAGCAAGACCGGATTGTCGAACCCAAAGGAACTACGAGTACTAGTATTTACTTCCTTTTTATTATCTAGCCTAAAAATCAAGTGGTTTGGTTATCTAAACTAATTACTAACTAAGAATGCACAGAAAGAAAACTTGGGAAAATACTTTTGGGAAAATTCAATTGATTGAGACAATACCTAAGGAAAAATCCACCTAGACTTCACTTGTTATTTGACTCTGAATCAAACGATTTATTCATTTGACTTGATCCGTAGAAATCCCTAATTTATATTATTATCTCTCTCGAGACTAATAACATCTAACCCTAGGTTGAATAATTGAAATCTCTTTCTAATTAACACCCTAGAATTGCATTAACTTGATCTATGGATTCCCTTATTAGGTTTCACCCTAATCTAGCAAAATCTTGTCACCCTATCTCTAGGCACACAATCAACTCCACTTAATTATGACAAATTTACTCTTAGACAAGGTCTACTCCTCCTCTGAATAAGAGCTTATCTTGAATCAATATCCTGGAATATCAAAACAAGAATTAAGAACACATAATTAAGAACAAGTCAAATATTTACATACAATTCAGATAATAATAACAAGATTTGTTTTAGGTTTCACTCCCCTTAGGTATAGAGGAGGTTTAGTTCATACTTATGAAAGAAAACATCTCAAAGCATAAAGATAACAGAACATAAGAAAACCCAAAACTCCTCAAGGAACTTGAAGGGAGATCTTCAATATTGATGATAAATACGACTTCTAAGATGGATCAATCGGCTTCCCTTGAGTAATTCCTTGCTTCCTCCTCTACGTTCCCCTTCTAAGTGCCTCCTCAGGTGTTTAAATAGGGTTTAGAATGCCTAAGAGCCCTCAAAATTGGCCTTTTTTGAATTGGACTAAACTTGGGCTCGGTAGGGACATGCCCATGTGCGATTACTTAATGCTGTGGTTAAGGCTATTAAATGGCACGAGAGTGTAGTCTACCCGTGTAAGTTGTGCTTTGATCCTGCCAAATGGCGACGGCTGTGTGACACACCCGTGGGTCCATTTCCTCTATTTTCGGCCCATTTCCTGCTCTTTTTACTCTCCTATGCTCACCTAAGTATAAAACATGAAATTAAAGGATTAAGAGCATCGAATTCACCAATTCTAAGGAGAAACCATCCATAAATGCACTAAGCATTGGATAAAAATTTGTATAAATTATGGTATATCAATACTCAGATAGCTCAAAAAGCTTGTACAATGCCAACGTCGCAGACGTGGTCTTACATGTAATCAACCATCGATGCCACTGTCCCAGACAGGGTCTTCCACGAAATCATAAACGATACCAACGTCCCAAACAAAGGTTTACACGTAAATCTCAAATTGATGCCAACGTTCCAGATGTGGTCTTACACAAAATCACAAATCGGAGTCCTATGTCATGACATATGTATCCTAACTATTCCTAAGGTTCGTACAGGGCTTTCGGATGTCGTAATTTGATCGATTCATTCTCGTAATAAAGCATTTCATGCTAAATTCAATTCGGTAATGTAGTTATACATACATACAATTCAATTTGGCTATGTACATAAATAATACATTCAATTTAACATTATTTATTCACTTATGAACTTACCTCGTACGGAGACGAACAGACCAGAACAACTAATCGAAAACTTTTGATTTTCCCTGATCCAAATCCAATTTCCTCTTTTATTGATCTAAATTAATACAAATTTGATTTTTTAAATCATATATCCATTCAAACTCATCCATAAACACATAAATGGGAAAATTACACTTTTGCCCTTAACATTTCACATTTTTCACAATTTAGTCCCTATTTCACAAAACACAAAATATTCAAAATTTCACCACACCCAAGCATAGCCGAATTTTACTAAGGTTCCTAGCAGCCCAATTCTTTCATTTATTTCACGTTTTAAACCCTAAATTTTCAAATTTCACAATTTATTCCTTAATAAACATTTTTACCAAAAATCGCTTGATTAAACATGATAATCTAACAACATATATATTTATTTTTCATCATCAAACAACAAAAGCCACAAGCTATCATTAATGGAAATTCATGAATACATTAACAAATTCAAAAATTCAAACATGGGCTAGCTAGTATTTGAAGCAACAATTTCAAAAACATAAAATTATCAAAAATCGAGCAAAACACATACCCAAATCAAGCTTCCAAAGGTGTCAAATATTCAAAGCTTTCAAAGCTTTATTTTTTTCTTATGTTTCATCCAAGAAAGATGAATGCATGGCCATTTTAGTTTTTGTTTTATTTTATTTCATTTTATTTTACTTTTTACTATTTTAACCTTAAGTATTTAATTAGAAACTATATAATGGTTGTCCATATTTGTCCACTAAAATATTTAATGGTCAATTTACAACATAAGGACTCCACATAATAAAAACCATAACAATGTAGCACTTTATCAAATAGCTAGCTACTTTTGCATTTTACGTATTTACACACGAAAATTTCACACATATTAATTCACATACTGTAAACACCAAAAAGAATATTAAAATATTTTTTTGACTCGAACTTGTGGTCCCTAAACAACTGTTCGAACTAAGTTTTAAACCGAGCTGTTACATAACTTTACAAATTAATCCTCGAGATAGCTAGATTAAGCTATTACGATCTCGAAAACATAAAAATCATTAAAAACGAAACAAGAATGCTTACCCAATTAAGCCAAATAAGCTTGCTTGAGTTCTCTTCTCTTGGCTAGGTGTTCCATAAAAAAATTTGGGAACAATGATTAAAATGATGATATTTTATTATTTAATTAACTTATCATCTTTTATTATTTCAACTTTCCAATTTAGTCCTTTTCTTTATCAAAATTTCCATGGATGAATCATCATTATTATTTACTAACTCCTCTTAATGATCTATTTTTCATATAAGGACCTCCAATTTTGAATTCCATAGCTATTTGATCTTTTTAGCTACTAGAATTTAACTTTTGCATTTTATGCAATTTAGTCCTTTTATCAATTAATCATGTAATCAGTAAAATTTTCTCAATGAAATTTTTTATATGATATTCCTATCATAATGCATACCATAAAATAATATTAAAATAAATTTTCTTTTGGACTCGAATTTGTGGTCCCAAAACTACTATTCTAATTTCACTGAAAACGGGCTTTTACAGCTCTCACCCTTAAAGAATTTTTGTCCTCGAAAATGTTACTAGTAAAGAGGTTTAGATATTGCTTCCTCATTGTTTCCTCCGGTTCCTAGGTAGCTTCCTCTAGTCTGTGTTGTTACTAAAGAACTTTTACTAGAGCTACATTTTTATTGCTCAATTCTTTTGTCTCACGTGCCAAAATTCTGATAGTTTCCTCACTATAAGTTATGTCAAGCTGAATCTCAACCTCTGTCGGGGAGATAATATGTGAAGGATCCAACCTATGCCGTTGTAACATAGACAGGTGAAAGACATTGTGAATCTTGTCAAGTTTTAGTGGTAGTGCCAATCAGTATGGAACAGGTCTGATTCTTTCAATAACCTCATACGGCCCAATAAATTATGGACTCAATTTCCCTTTATGGCCAAACCGAAGAACTTTCTTCCAAGGAGATAATTTCAAGAATACCTTGTCGCCAACTTGAAATTCTATTTCTTTCTGTTTAAGATTCGCATAGGATTTCTTACGATCAGAAGTTACTTTTAAACTGTCTTGGATCACTTTCACTTTCTCTTCAGTTTCACGCATCAAATCAACTCTATGTATCTTTTTCTTACTGAGCTCAGTCCTATACAATAGAGTTCTACATTTATGACCATACAAAGCTTCATACGGTGCCATTTTAATGCTTGACTGATAATTATTATTATATGCGAATTGACTAACGTCATATACTTTTCCCAATTGCCTTTGATCTCTAAAACACAACACCAAAGCATATCTTCTAGAGTTTGTATTACCCGTTATAATTGTTCATCAGTTTGAGGATGAAATGCGGTACTAAAATGTAATTGCGTACCCAGGGCCTCTTGTAACTTATTCCAGAATCAGGATGTGAACCGTGGATCTCTATCAGAAATAATAGAAATTGGTACACTGTGTAATGTGAAAATCTTAAAAACATATGACTCAGCCAATCTATCCAGGGAGAAATCCATACGTACCAGAATAAAATATGCAGACTTTGTCAAACAATCTACGATTACCTAAATGGCATCTTTTTTTTTAGAGATAGGGATAAACTCGAAACAAATTCCATAATAACTCTTTCCCATTTTCATTTTGGTATCATCACTGGTTGTAATAATCCTGAAGGTACCTGATGTTTAGCTTTAACTTACTGACATATCAAACATCTGGATACAAATTTAGAAATGTCACGTTCTATTCCCGGCCCCCAGTACATCTTTCTCAAATCATTGTACATTTTATTACTTCCCAGATTAACAGACATAGTACCATTATAAGCTTCGTGCAATATCTTCTGTACAAGCTCTGAATTCTTTGGTACACATATTCTGCCTTTGAACAACAGACAATCATCAGGTCCAGTCTAAAATTCTGAATCAGAAGTTGATTTACACTATACCCATTTAACTTGTAAATTATTATCACTTTTCTGAGCTTTAGAAATCTACTGTAGAAATGTCGACTTAGCTTTTAACTCAGCTAAGACTGAACCATCATCAAATATTGACAATTGGGTATTCATTGCTTGTAAAACAAATAAAGATTTTCTACTCAGAGCATCTGCAACCACATTTCCTTTTCCCATATGATAATCAATTATCAAGTCGTAATCTTTTAAAAATTCAAGCCGTCTCTATTGTCTCAGATTCAAATATTTCTACGACATCAAATAATTTAAGCTTTTGTGATAAGTGAATATGTGACATTTTTCACCAAACAAGTAGTGTCACCAAATTTTCAAAGCAAATACAATAGCTGCTAATTCTAGGTCATGTATCGAGTAATTTTATTTATGTGGTTTTAGCTGTCTAGATGCATAAGCTATTACTTTACCTTCTTGCATCAATACATAGCCTAAACCATTCAATGGTGTATCACTGTAAATCACAAATTCCTTACTCGATTCAGGCTGAACCAAAACTGGTGCTTCGGTTAACAAGGCTTTCAACCGATCAAAGCTTTGCTAGCATTTATCTATCCATTCAAATTTCACATGTTTCTATAATAGCCATGCCATTGGCGAAGCTATCATCAAAAACCCTTGTACAAATCTCCGATAATAACTGACTAATCCCAGAAAAATTCTAACTTTAGACGCATATTTTGGTAGTTTCGAGTTAACAATTACTGAAATTTTATTCAGATCAACTTTGATGCTTTCACCAGATACTATATGTCTAAGAAAACCAATTTCCTGAAGCCAAAATTCACATTTACTGAATTTAGCATACAATTGTTTCTCACGCAGTGTTTACATAACAATTCTCAAATGATCAGCATGCTCGGTTTCATCTCAAGAATATACCAGAATATTATCAATAAATACCACCACAAATCTATCTAAATATGGTCTGAAAATTCTATTCATTAAATCCATAAATACTGCAGGTAAATTAGTTAAGCCAAATGACATTACAAGAAATTAAAAATGCCCGTACCTGGTTCTGAAGGTTGTTTTTGGTACATCCGAGTCTTTCACTCATAACTAATAGTAACCAAAATGGAGATCAATATTTCAAAACACTGTAGCACCTTTTAACTAGTCAAACAAGTCATTAGTGTGTGGCAGTGGATACTTGTTCTTGATTGTAACTTTATTTAGCTACACATAATCAATACACAATCTCAAAGATCCATCACCCCAAGGTGAAGAACTAGGTTAAGCAAAATCTCTGTCAATCAGTTCTTGCAACTGTGCTTTCAACTCTTTTAATTTTGTAAGGGCCATTCTGTATGGTGCTATAGATATCGATGTCATCCTTGGAATAAGATCTATAGAAAATTCCACTTCTCTAACAGGTGGTAATCTAGATAATTCTTCCAGAAACACAACAGGATACTCACAGACTACTAGCACTGATTTAATCTTGGATTCAGACACTTTATTATCTAATACATAGGCAAGATAAGCATCATAACACTTTCTGACATATTTCTATGTAGACATGGCTGATATCACATTAGACAACCCATTCAGATTATCATATTCAATACAAATCATTTCACCGTTCTGGCATTTCAACACAATATATTTTTGTTTGCAATTTACTATGGCATCATGCTGAGTTAACAGTCCATACCCAGAATTACATCAAACTCATCAAACAGTAATAACATCAAATTGGCCGAAAAATAGAAACCCTCGTATCATTGAGGGACAGTTCTTACAAATTTTATCCACCATTAAATACTGGCCTAAGGGATTTGATACTTTAACCACGAATTTAGTGGACTCGACAGGTATATTTTTAATAGACAATAAGTTCATGCAGATATATGAATGAGTTGAACCGGGATCAATTAAAGTAGTTATATCAGTAAAATGCTCATGCTTCAGATTTAATAGTTGAATCTTTTATTGTACCTCGACTACCAATGACATTGCTAGGTTACGAGGTGGTCTACCTCTTGTAGCGGAGTTGTTAGTCTTTGAAGTCTGTATAGTATCTTTCTCACACTTTTCCGGGCAGTCTCTGAGATAGTGGTCAAAAGAACCATATCTAAAACATGCTTTGCTTTTGAGGTGGAACTGACCAAAATAGAATTTATTACAGTGTTTGCACCTGGGTTTGGTGTTTCTGACACTGCCTGTACTCGCTACAGATGTAGCCTAATATCTCGGATTAGAAATTGAATACTTTTATCTTTCCCAGAATACCCTGTAGAAGTGGTAAAATGGTCATGATATTTCTTTGATTTCTTTGAAGTCGACTGTTGTGACTTTCCTATAAATACTTTACTCGAAGTTCTAGCTTCCACCTCAGCCTGTTTCTTTTCTTTACTCAACTCTTCAGCTTTATATGCTCGGTCAACTAGTACCACAAATTCTTTTAATTCCAGAATCCTAACTAACAACTTTATGTCTTTATTTAAACCTTTTTCAAACTGCTTGCATATAGCGATTTCAGTCAGGATACATTCTCTAGCATACTTACTTAGTCGAACAAATTCTCTTTCATATTCAGATACTGTCATACAGCCCTGTTTAAGCTCTAGAAATTCTTTCCCTTTATGATCAAGGAATCTTTGACTGATATATTTTTTTAATTCAATTTAGAAAAATTCCCAAGTGACCATCTCATTTAGGACAACAAAAATTAAAGTGTTCCACCATTGGTAAGCTGTGTCTTTTAGCAGTGACACAACACATTTTAGACACTCAGCTGGTGTACAAGACAATTCATCTAGAACCCTGATAGTGTTTTCTAGCCAAAATTCAACCCTTTTCGAATCATCTTCAGTGGTAGCTCTAAATTCTTCTACCCCATATTTATGAATTTTATCTACAAGAGGCTTACCAGTTCTAACAAGTTTTGTACCTTGTGGCATACTAGGAGCCAGTTAAGAAATATGAGGGGGTGGAGGTTGTTGTACAACCGGGTTTATTCTTACAAACTCTATAAACCATTCATTCATCATTTGGAAGAAGTCTTCATTTTCCTTTGCCTCTCCTCCTCGGCCTTCAGATACAGACCTTCTACCACTAGATGCTGCTCTTTGTACTGAAGCTTAAGCATTGCTATCAACTTCTTCAGATTCAACTCGGTTGGATGACATTATTATATGAAAAACATATTAAAAATGGTCATGAGATATCACACTATCACAGATTATATAATGGCATGTATACCTGGACTCGTATATGCTATGTTACTCTGAGAATCAACTAAACTATAGCTTTGACACCAATAAATGTAACACCCCTAGCCCTTATCCGTCGTCAGAACAGGGTTACGGAGCATTACCAAAATTTACAGTTCAGATACAAACATTTAATATCATTTATCAATCATATTAGAAATCAATCGTATACAATCATATTGTCCCTTATTTATTCCCTCAAGGCTCATCATTAGAAACAAGTCGGGACTAAACTAGGTATTCAGAGAATTTTTTGCAAAATTTTAAAATTTTTTCATATTGCAGGGTACAGACGCTCGTGTCTCAGGCCATGTGGGTAATCAAAATAGGGCATACGGCCTTGTCTCAGTGCATGTCCATACCCGTGTAACTCTCTAAATTAGGTCATATGGCCAAGTCACGCGCCCGTGTGCTAGGCCGTGTGTAAATACAAGGGTCACAAGGCCAAGCCACACACCTGTGTTTGTAGCCGTGTGAAATATTCTGAGCATTCTATTTTGAATTTTATTGATGCAAGGGACACACGGCCAAAACACACGCCCATGTACTAGGCCGTGTGCCACACACGGCTAAGACACGCACCTGTGTCTCTACCCGTATGGACAAAATAAGGCCATTTCCTAGCAATATTTCTTACCTAAACTTGTCTTCCACCTACAATAACACTTAAATACATTGACAAACCATATCAAAGTACTTAAAACAAACCCAAAACCATGTCGACATTTTACACATACAACCAATGTGCTTTTAGGCACCCTAATAAACAATTTATTAATATGTCATTCCAAAAATTATACTTACCTAGATACCAAATGCATATATGCTTAATAAATTTCATACTTACCTAGATACTAAAACATGACCATTACAAGACATTCCAATGGCTAATTAAAACCAAAACATTTATATGCCAACATTGGCGAAGTTAACCTATACATGCCATTATAACCAAATTTAATTTACTAAATATACCGAGATGAGCCAATGGATAGTGTGATGATATCTTCGCCAAGCTTCCAACCCAACAAGCTTCCGAATTACTATAGAACAGAGTGAAATAAAACAAAGTAAGCATATTATGTTTAGTAAGTTTGTATAACAGGAAATTAACTTACCAATCATTTACATTTAAAGTAAGCATGCAAAATTCATCTAAAGAAATTTGGCAATTTGCCTAAACACATATAACCTCAAGAAACATGTTAGTCATGTATTTCATGTGAACATCAAGAAACAAGGATGAGCTCATCATGTAACAATTTCCATATACATATGCTTTCCACATTATATATCCATATAACAAGTACATTTCCATAATAATCCATCTCAAGTTTAGATTATTCCATGTCAGAACTTTGCCCGTTGAATTTATTTGAAATATTGATGGATACACAGGTAGTACACTTGAAGTGTACAAACTCTAATCCGTCAATTCATATTCAGGAGTGCTCATTAGAGCACATAATCAGGAAGCCCTCTCTCCAGCCATATAACAAGAAGCTCATATGAGCCGTGTAATGGGAAGCTTATCCGAGTTGTATAATTGGAAGCTCATAAGAGCCATAATCGAGAAGCTCATGCAAGCCAATAACGGATAGCTCTGAAAAGCCATTAATAGGAAGCTTCAGATAGCCATATATCGGGAAGTTCAAGTGTGCCATATCGAAAAACTTCAGAAAGCCATTAATCAGGATGCTCAGAAAGAACCATATAACGTGACGCTCATAAGAGTTACGGTGTACCCACAACACATGCACAATTACGACCAATCGGGATGCTTCGAAGAGCTATTAACGGGAAGCTCACAAGAACCATATAACGGGAAGCTCGAGAAGGCCAAATATCAAGATGCTCATGAAAGCTAATAACAGGATGCTCTTTCGAGCTATGGTGTGTCAACAACATATGTAGGACCACAACCAATTCGGGAACCCTGCATCTATCAAATTTTATTTATTCAAACGAGACTTAATACTTGTTGGGGATTATCGAATATGTGACCGATTTTCATACATTTCAATTATACAATACACATACATAACATTCAATTCAAACATATAATTTTACAATTTAGTTACATGAACTTACTTCAATAATATTCGTGAACTTGTATGCTACTAATTCGTTACTTTTTCTTTACCTCAATCTAGCTCCGTATTTGTTCTATTTGGATCTATACAAGTAAATTTAACTCAATTTAATACAATTCACATTCAATTCAATTCAATTCAAATCCAAGGCAAAATTACAATTTTGCCCCTATACTTTTAATTAATAAAGATTTCATCCTTAGGCTCGGAAAAAAATTCATGCAATTTAATCCTTATTCCAAGCCTAACCGATTTTTACATGTAACAGTTACAACCCAAGTAATTCAAAAAATTCAAAATTTTTCCATAAATTTCACATATTTACAATTTAGTCCCTAAATCACAATTTCATCAAAATTTAATTTACAAAAGTTTTTTTTATCTACCTATAGCCTTTCATTTTCTACCATAAATTTCATAATTCATACATATTTATCCATGGAAAAACCTTAGTACTTTGATAACTTTACAAATTAATCCCCGAGATAGCTAGATTAAGCTATTACGATCTTGAAAACATAAAATTCATTAAAAACAGGACAAAAATGCTTACCCAATTAAGCCAAATAAGCTTGCTTGAGTTCTCTTCTCTTAGCTAGGGTTTCCATAAAAACAAATTTGGGAAAGATGATGAAAATGATGATATCTTATTATTTAATTAACTTATCATCTTTTATTATTTTAACTTTCCAATTTAGTCCTTTTCTTTATCAAATTTTCCATGGATGAATCATCATATGTATCTACTAACAATTCTTAATGATCTATAAGGACCTCTAATTTTGAATTCCATAGATATTTGATCCTTTTAGGTACAAGAATTCAACTTTTCCATTTTATGCAATTTGGTCCTTTTATCAATTAATCATGTAATCGGTAAAATTTTCTCGACGAAATTTTTTATAGAATATTCCTATCATAATACAAACCATAAAACAGTATTAAAATAAATTTTCCTTTGGACTTAGATTTATGGTCCCGAAACCACTGTTTTGATTCCACTGAAAATGGGCTATTACATAAACTGGGTCGATTTAATTAGTACACGAGATGTCCAAAACACGAGATAGAAATTGGTCCCTAATTCCCCATAGGTTTGACTAAATAGAGGAATTAAATTGAAGCATCAAATCCAATTTTTAAACTTACTACTTACTTTTAATTCTGCTTGGAATAGAAATTAAAGCAACCTCGGAAGTCAATGTTGATTCGAAGCATTTAAATTGATTCCTAACGTAAAAGTGACGCTCAAAGTGACACTCAAAGCATTTGACCAAATTAAAAGAATTAATGAAACTAAAACATGCTAGAAAAAGAAACAACACTTAAGCACTTCGATTCCTGGATCTAATTTTATGATTCGAATGAAATGAACCCACTCTTAAACTGCGAGATAAGGGGCTATTTCAATAAGATAAAAGTGAGGGTGATAAACCGTAATTTATACATATTTTTATCCTATGCTTAGTACATTTATGGATGGTTTCTCCTTAGATTTGGTGAATTTGATGCTCTTAATCCTCTAATTTCATGTTTTATACTTAGATGAGCATTAGAGAGTAAAAAGAGCGAGAAATAGGCTGAAAACGGAGAAAATGGACCCACGTGGGAAATCAACACGGTCTGGACTTCCTCACATGGGCGTGTCACACGGCCGTGTCCATTTGGCAGGATCAAAGCACGACTTACACGGGTAGACTACACGGCCGTGCCTATTCAACAACCTTGACCACGGGTTGGAGTAATCGTACATGGGCGTGTCCCTGCTGAGCCCAAATATAGCCCTATTCAGAAAAGGCCACTTTTGAGGGCTTTTAGGCATTCTAAAGCCTATCTAAAAATTAGAAGAGGCACTTAGAATAGACACGCGGTGTAGAAAGCAAGGAATTACTCAAGGGAAGTCGATTGGTCCATCTTAGAAGCCGGATTCATCGTCAAGACTGAAGATCTCCCTTCAATTTCCATTCAGGAGTTTTGGGTTTTCTTTATGTTTTGTATTCATTATTCTTCTGAGATGTTTTCTTTTATAATTATGAACTAAACCCCCTAAATACCTAAGGGGAATGAAACTTAAGACAAATCTTCTTACTATTATTTGAATTGTATGATAAATATTTGACTTGTTCTTAATTATGAGTTCTTAATTCTTGTTTTAATATTCCAGGATATTGATTCAAGTTATTGCTCTTATTCAGAGGAGGAAAAGACCCTGTCTAAGAGTAAATTTGTCATAATTAAGCGGAGTTTATTGCACGCCTAGAGATAGGGTGATGAGATTTTTCCAGATCAGGGTGAAACCTAAGAAGGAGATCTATAGATTGAGTTAATGCAACACTAGGGTGTTTGTGACATCCCTAAATCGACCCTAGTCGGAAAGTGGTTTCGGGACCACCAAACCGAGTCATAATAATAATTAACCATCATAATTGATGCTCATTATATGTATATATGCATGTGTGAAAATTTCGTGTTTGGATTTTGTTAATAGTAAGTGAATTTTTATCAAATAGGACTTATGTGAGAAAATTTAGAAATGTGCTAGGCAATTGTAAGGTGGCCTATTAATACATGTGGGAAAATAGTTGTCCTTGCATGTCAAATAACCCACTTCCTAAGGTGAGTGGCCGGCCATGACAAGAATATGGGCAAGGGAACATGTTTCCAACATGTTTAGTTAGTGGATTATGTAGAAAAAAATAAAGAAATGAAAAAAAAAATGAGCATGGATGCCCCCCTTTGTTGCCGTGAGTAGAGGAAAAAGAAAGGAAAAAAAATTGTTCATCCATTCTCAAAATCTTGGTTGAAAATACTAAGGGAAAAAGGAAGGATTTTTGCTTCATGCTTGGTTTAGAAGAGAACTAGAAGGAGATTTGGTCATACTTGTGTCAAGATTAAGGTATGTTTGAGGTTGTGTCATGAGATTCATGCATGTTTTAGTTACTAACTTGATGATACATGTAATGATGGATTGACTACTCTTGAAATTTCTTTTAGCATTCTTGAGTAAGACATGGAGTTTTCTTTGTTTAACCATGACCAAAAATTGAAAGGGGGATGGTGTGGGATGTATTCGGCCATGGCATGCTCATAAGTGCGATTTATGCTTGTTGCATGATAGGTAAAAATTTGTGTTTTGATATATGTGTATATGTGTTTGTACATGATGTTACAAATGGATGTGAAAATATATGCTAGATTGGGAAAATTTGATTAAATGTTCATGAGATGAAATTAGGTGATTAAAAGATGTTAGTTGACATTGTACATATATATATATTCGGCCATTAAAGTGAGTATGTAGGTAATGTTGAATCAAGTTTTGGTGCATATTCGGTTAGGTCTATAATCGACCAAATGGGCGATTAGTAAGAATGGTTGCGAATATACAAGCATACATATGCATGTGTAGTTGAATTATGAATGTTTAGCAAGATGGTTAAACTAGTGATTTATTGATTAAGCTCAAGGAGTTAAAGAAGGAGAATCAAGCAAGGGAAAGACGAAGGTCATCGAGTAGCCGACTTGGAACTATTTTACCCAACACGAGGTAAGTCATTAAGCACGTATTTGATATTGCTTAAATGATTGTAAAATTTATGCAATTGTGTTTAATGGGATGATATATATATATAAATGAAAATGTATGTGTATGGAGTGATGACAATTGTTGAATGTAAAAGAAATAGTGAAATGTGTAGAAAGTTTGCTTTCGGCACTAAGTGTGCGGGCAATACGTGTGTACGGTGACGAGATTGGCACTAAGTGTGCGTGCTGGAAATATATGGCACTAAGTGTGCATGCTGGAAATATATGGCACTAAGTGTGCGAGCTCGAAGGGCATGGCACTATGTGTGCGGGCTTAAATCGCATGGCACTAAGTGTGCGAAATCGAGTATTAAGCATCGTGTGTGCGTACTCTATATATATATATAAATATCTCCAATCGAACAATTATATGGAGGGTGTGTCTCCATCGAGTGAGTATGGACAGCGGATCGGTAAGTACCTTGAGCTCATGACGAATAGGTAATACGTTCATGCTTGGGGTTGAATTTGGTAAGCCTTAAATCTATGTGATGATTGAAATTGTATGGTTGTGCTGGAAAATGAGTTAATGTGTAAAAATGCTTGATTATCTTGTTGTGTAGAATATGAAATGTGGATGTATGAATTGGTACGAGATTGGACCGAAAGGTCCGAGGTATTATGGTATAGATTCGATATGGACGAGTACCTAGCCTCATTTGTTGTACATGTAGTAGTAACTTTATCAGTGGATTGACAAATGCTTATGACTTACTGAGTTGTAAACTCACTCGGTGTTTTCTTGTCACCCATTTTAGGTCTCTTGGACTCGTATTGTTTCGTGCTCGAACCGTCGTTGAAGTCATCACACCGGCTGAAATCTTGTGGTATTGTTTTTGTTGTTGAAGAACATTTGGCATGTATAGGCTATTATATTTTGTCGAATTGTGGGTTGTAAACTTTAAGCCATGTGAAAATGGCCTATGTGGTCGTCGAGTGGGATGTTAGAACCTATAGCCACGAGTCTTAGAAACTCAAATTTTGTTAAGGTGGCCATAATTTGTGTCATGTATGATGGATGATTAAGGCCAAGGAAAAATTCATGAAATTGGCATAGTCTACTGCAGTAACTGTTGCGGACAGCAGCAGTGAGATGAGATTGAAAACTCACTAAAAATAGTAGAAGTAGAATTAAATAGTGAGTAAATTATGGAACTGATCCTTGATGAATCTATTTTTATATGGACGAAACGAAACGACCATATGAGCAGTATACTGGGAGATATTAAAGTTCTCGTGAGACCGGGCCAGAACGATTTCTGGGTCCCCTGTCGCTACTTTGAAAATTTACCATAAATTATCCAGAAAGAATTAGGAGTCATGCCTTATATGTACAGATTCCATTTTGAGTCTAGTTTTATTAGAAACAAACGGCACCAGTATTAAATCCCTGTACAGAAAGATATTCAAGTTGTAACGCGTGGAGGTCAGAGCAGTCGATCCCTGTAACATGGGTGACTTTAACTAATAAACTGTACCAATTGGCCCAACCAAAAATTCTAAAAATAAATACATGGATGGGTATATGAGTCTAAATTCAGGGAAAATTTACGAAACCAGTTTCCGAGTTTTGGAACTCGAGATATGATTTTTAAGGCGACGGTGACGAAGTTTTCCAGCCTGTCCAGAAATGCCAAATTGGTCGGTACTTTAAGAGGATTTGTCTCGTTAACCCTCGTGTCCGATAATCGCGTCGGTCACGAGTTAGGGTGTTACAATTTTATTGGTATCAGAGCTATGGTTTAGTCGGTTCTAGGACTACCATAGCGCGTGTGAGTCTAGCTATACATGCCAAATTGATAGTGCTTAATAATGTGATGACTTGACGGTTGAAATTTTTGTTTTGATTAGCGATGGAACCCGGGTAGAGAGACCCTTGGCGGATGACGTTGAAAGTGTAGCGGCTGCTCCTGCGCAAGGGACACCGCCTGTTGAGCCTCGGTCATCCGCGAATAATCAAAATGAAGGGCGAAACAAGCCTTCTTCACTATGATGAATGAGTGGGTCGCGCAATATGCCCGAACCAACCCGGCTGTCCAACCATTCCCGAATTTAAATACTCCACCCAAGAGCCCACAATGCCTCCGAGCATCGATCCTGTGAGGCTGAGTAAACCACCTGTGGACTTGATTAGGAAGCGTGGGGAGGAGTTCAAGGCCATAGTTCTTGATGATGCCGAAAAGGCCGAAGTTCGCTCGATAACACCATTAGAGTGTTAGATGAATCATCATGCACACCCGACGAATGTCTTAAGTGTGCTATATCCTTGTTACGAGACTCACTTACTATTTGTGGAGGACTTTAATTTCCATAGTCCCAAATGAACGAGTTACTTGGGATTTCTTCCAATCCAATTTCGAAAGAAATACATTAGTCAACGGTTCATCGATCGAAGCGTAAGGAATTCTTGGAACTCAAGCAAGGCCGGATGATCAGATCGAATCTGAACATGAGTTCGTAAGACTTAGTCGGTATGCTCGGAGTGTGTGGCTGATGAGGTTGCGATGTGCAAAAGATTTGAAGAAGGATTGAATGAAGAGTTAAAGTTACTAGTGGGAATTTTGGAGATAAAGGAGTTCGTGACACTAGTCGAACGAGCTCGCAAGGCGGAAGAACTTGGGAGGAGAAGAAGAAGGCTGAATTTGAAGCAAGAGATTACCGTAAAAGATCGACGAGTAAAGCTCCGTTCTCGGCTGTAAAGAGGTTCGTGGAGGACACCAAGAAGTCGAGGACGATCTGGAATTTCCATTAGAGCCCGACCATTGACGGACTCCGAGCTACTTCAGTAGCTAGTGTGGGCAATAATCGTCAAGAGAGACTGAATGCCCCAATGTGGAAGACGACACCTAGGTGAATGTTGGGGTAAGTCTGTTAATAGGGCCTGTTATGGATGCGGTTCAAGGACCACTTCATTAGAGATTGCACGAGCTAGATGAGAGGAATAAGACGCAAGGTGCAAGACCTAGTGGAACGACGGTGGAGGTAGGCCCCGAGAATCTCTCGGAGGTAGGGGTGGTAATCGAGAGGAGCCTCTAATACGGCCGTCCGATCCGAGACCCGTGCTCCTGCTAGAGCATATGCCATCCGCGCACGAGAGGAGGCAACCTCCTCTGACGTTATCACTGGTACTTTCACTCTATTTGATACTAGTGTGATTGCATTGATTGACCCTGGCTCTACTCATTCATATGTATGTGAAACCTTAGCATCCAAAGAAGACTCTACCGTTGAGTCTCTCGAGTTCGTAATTCGAGTGTCAAACCCTTTGGGTCAATACGTGCTTGTTGATAAAGTGTGCAAGAGATGCCCCTAATAATTCGAGAATCTGCTTTTCCGCCGATCCGATGCTTCTACCATTTCATGAATTGATGTTATTCTTGGTATGGATTGGTGACCGTACATGATGCAAGTTGGTGGATCGCAAAAGGAAAACCATTAATTTGAGGAGTGCAAATAATGAGGTAGTCCGAGTCGAGTCTCATTGATTTAAAAGGAGTGCAAGCAATAATATCTTCTATGACCGTCAAGATATGTGAAAAGGGTGTGAAACATACCTTGCGTATGTGTTTGGGAGTAAAGAGACGGAAAGGAAACTCGAATCGGTACCAGTGGTTTGTGAGTATTCGGATGTTTTTCCGAGGAGTTACCGGATTGCCACCGGTTCGAGAAGTGGAATTGAATCGGTTGTACCGGTACTACGCCGATTTCAATAGCCCCGTATCGTATGGCATTAACGGAATTAAAGGAATTGAAGGTTCAATTGCAAGAATTGACGGATAGAGGTTTCGCTCGACCGAGTTTTTCTCCATGGGGCGCACCTGTATTGTTTGTGAAGAAGAAGGACGGAACCATGAGGTTGTGCATCGACTATCGTCAACTCAATAAAGTGACGATAAAGAATAAATATCCATTGCCACGAATTGACGATTTGTTTGATCAATTAAAGGGAGCCTCGGTGTTTTCAAAGATAGATTTGAGGTCGGGGTACTATCAGTTGAGGGTCCGAGAATCGGACATACCCAAAACCGCTTTTAGAACGAGGTACGGTCACTACGAATTCTTGGTGATGCCGTTTGGGCTCACTAATGCCCCTGCGGTGTTTATGGATTTAATGAATAGAATTTTCAGGCCATACTTGGATCGGTTCGTAGTTGTATTTATCGATGACATTTTGGTCTATTCGAAAGATGAAACCGAACATCTTGAACACCGAGGCTAGTGTTGCAAATCTTACGAGATAAGCGAGTTATACGCAAAGTTCAAGAAATGTGAATTTTGGTTGAAAGAGGTTAGCTTTTGGGGCACGTGGTGTCCGTGATCGGTGTCGGTGGACTGAACAAAATTTCGCCATAGTCAATTGGAAACCTCCAAGGAATGTTACCGGGTTAGGAGCTTTTTGGGGCTTGCGGTTACTACCGACGGTTTGTGAAAGGATTCTCGATGATAGCCACACCCATGACAAAACCGCTTCTTGAAAGATGTCAAATTTGAATGGACGGAAAAGTGTCGAAAAGTTTCGACCAATTGAAAACCCATTTGACGAAAGCTCCGGTTCTAGTACAAACCGAATCGGCAAAGAGTTTGTCATCTATAGTGATGCCTCCCTACTTGGGTTAGGTTGCGATTGATGCAAGAAGGTCGAGTTGTGGCCTATGCGTCGAGACAATTAAAGCCACATGAGAAAAATTATCCAACCCATGACCTCGAATTGGTCGCCATCGTATTCGCCTTAAAGATATGGCGACATTACTTATTTGGTGAGAAGTGCCAAGTGTATTCGGATCACAAAAGTCTCAAATATTTGATGACTCAAAAGACTTAAATCTGCGACAAAGACGATGGCTCGAGTTGTTAAAAGATTATGAACTCGTTATTGATTATCACCCGGAAAGGCCAATGTGGTTGCGGATGCCTTAAGTCGAAAATCACTGTTTGCTTTACGAGCGATGAATGTACACTTGTCTATTCTACCCGACAATGTGTTAGTAGCCGAATTAAAGGCCAAACCATTGTTGGCTCATCAAATTCGGGAAGCTCAGAAAGTTGATGAGGAGTTTCTTGCAAAACGGGTGAGTGTGTTCGAACAAGGAATCAGAGTTTCAAATTGATGATGACGATTGTTTGAGGTTCAGAAGTCGTCTGTGTGTTCCAAAGAATTCGGAACTTATTTTGATAATTCTAAATGAAGCCCATTGTAGTCGAATGTCAATCCACCCGGGTAGTACTAAAATGTACAATGACCTGAAACGCCAATTTTGGTGGCCCGGTATGAAACGAGACATTTCTGAATTTGTTTCAAGGTGTCTGACATGTCAACAAGTGAAAGCGGAACATCAAGTGCCATCGGGATTACTTCAGCCGATCATGATACCCGAATGGAAATGGGATCGAGTCACAATGGACTTTGTGTCCGGACTGCCATTGTCAGTGAGTAAGAAGGATGCGATTTGGGTCGTTGTCGATAGACTAACTAAGTCGGCTCACTTTATCCCCGTACGTACGGATTTTTCAATGGACAAATTAGCGGAATTGTACGTTTCTCAGATTGTGAGATTACACGGGGTGCCTATTTCTATCGTGTCGGATAGAGACCCAAGATTTACGTCGCGATTTTGGAAGAAATTGCAAGATGCTTTGGGTACCAATCGCATTTTAGCACCGCTTTTCATCCCCAAACCGATGGTCAATCCGAACGGATAATTCAAATACTCGAGGATATGTTGAGATGTTGCATCCTTGAGTTTAGTGGTTCATGGGAACGGTATTTACCTTTGATTGAATTCGCCACAACAATAGCTTTCAATCAAGTATTAAGATGGCGCCTTACGAGGCTTTATACGGTCGTAAATGCCGTACCCATTATTCGGACTGAACTTAGTGAAGGTAAATTCTTGAGGTTGATTTGGTTAAGGATGCCGAGCAAAAGTTCGAGTAATTCGTGAAAGTTTGAAAGTCGCCGGATCGCCAAAAGTCGTATGCGATTTGAAAAGAAAAGATATTGAATATCGTTGGAGACAAGGTCTTTCTCAAAGTTTCACCTTGGAAAAAGGTGCTTAGATTTGGTCGTAAGGCAAATTGAGTCCGAGGTTTATCGGGCCATATGAAGTATCCGAACGAGTTGGGCGATCGCATATCGATTAATTTTGCCCCGAGCTCGAAAGGATTCACAACGTTTTCATGTCTCGATGCTTGACGATATAGGTCTCGATCCATCGCACGTAATTGCTCCATCTCGAGATTGAGATTCACCTAATTTGAGCTATGAAGAGGAACCGGTTCGCATTATGAGGCGTGAAGTAAAAGAGTTGCGCAATAGGAAAATCCCGTTAGTGAAGGTGTTGTGGCATAAACACGGAATGGAAGAAGCCACTTGGGAACTTGAGGACTCTATGAAAGAGCGATACCCGAGCCTATTTACAGTAAGATTTTCGGGACGAAAATTTCTAAGTGGGGAGAGTTGTGACATCCCTAAATCGACCCTAGTCGGAAAGTGGTTTCGGGACCACCAAACCGAGTCATAATAATAATTAACCATCATAATTGATGCTCATTATATGTATATATGCATGTGTGAAAATTTCGTGTTTGGATTTTGTTAATAGTAAGTGAATTTTATCAAATAGGACTTATGTGAGAAAATTTAGAAATGTGCTAGGCAATTGTAAGGTGGCCTATTAATACATGTGGGAAAATAGTTGTCCTTGCATGTCAAATAACCCACTTCCTAAGGTGAGTGGCCGCCATGACAAGAATATGGGCAAGGGAACATGTTTCCAACATGTTTAGTTAGTGGATTATGTAGAAAAAATAAAGAAATGAAAAAAATGAGCATGGATGCCCCCTTTGTTGCCGTGAGTAGAGGAAAAGAAAGGAAAAAATTGTTCATCCATTCTCAAAATCTTGGTTGAAAATACTAAGGGAAAAGGAAGGATTTTTGCTTCATGCTTGGTTTAGAAGAGAACTAGAAGGAGATTTGGTCATACTTGTGTCAAGATTAAGGTATGTTTGAGGTTGTGTCATGAGATTCATGCATGTTTTAGTTACTAACTTGATGATACATGTAATGATGGATTGACTACTCTTGAAATTTCTTTTAGCATTCTTGAGTAAGACATGGAGTTTTCTTTGTTTAACCATGACCAAAAATTGAAAGGGGATGGTGTGGGATGTATTCGCCATGGCATGCTCATAAGTGCGATTTATGCTTGTTGCATGATAGGTAAAAATTTGTGTTTTGATATATGTGTATATGTGTTTGTACATGATGTTACAAATGGATGTGAAAATATATGCTAGATTGGGAAAATTTGATTAATTGTTCATGAGATGAAATTAGGTGATTAAAAGATGTTAGTTGACATTGTACATATATATATATTCGCCATTAAAGTGAGTATGTAGGTAATGTTGAATCAAGTTTTGGTGCATATTCGGTTAGGTGTATAATCGACCAAATGGGCGATTAGTAAGAATGGTTGCGAATATACAAGCATACATATGCATGTGTAGTTGAATTATGAATGTTTAGCAAGATGGTTAAACTAGTGATTTATTGATTAAGCTCAAGGAGTTAAAGAAGGAGAATCAAGCAAGGGAAAGACGAAGGTCATCGAGTAGCCGACTTGGAACTATTTTACCCAACACGAGGTAAGTCATTAAGCACGTATTTGATATTGCTTAAATGATTGTAAAATTTATGCAATTGTGTTTAATGGGATGATATATATATATAAATGAAAATGTATGTGTATGGAGTGATGACAATTGTTGAATGTAAAAGAAATAGTGAAATGTGTAGAAAGTTTGCTTTCGGCACTAAGTGTGCGGGCAATACGTGTGTACGGTGACGAGATTGGCACTAAGTGTGCGTGCTGGAAATATATGGCACTAAGTGTGCATGCTGGAAATATATGGCACTAAGTGTGCGAGCTCGAAGGGCATGGCACTATGTGTGCGGGCTTAAATCGCATGGCACTAAGTGTGCGAAATCGAGTATTAAGCACTGTGTGTGCGTACTCTCTATATATATATAAATATCTCCAATCGAACAATTATATGGAGGGTGTGTCTCCATCGAGTGAGTATGGACAGCGGATCGGGTAAGTACCTTGAGCTCATGACGAATAGGTAATACGTTCATGCTTGGGGTTGAATTTGGTAAGCCTTAAATCTATGTGATGATTGAAATTGTATGGTTGTGCTGGAAAATGAGTTAATGTGTAAAAATGCTTGATTATCTTGTTGTGTAGAATATGAAATGTGGATGTATGAATTGGTGCGAGATTGGACCGAAAGGTCCGAGGTATTATGGTATAGATTCGATATGGACGAGTACCTAGCCTCATTTGTTGTACATGTAGTAGTAACTTTATCAGTGGATTGACGAATGCTTATGACTTACTGAGTTGTAAACTCACTCGGTGTTTTCTTGTCACCCATTTTAGGTCTCTTGGACTCGTATTGTTGCATGCTCGGAACCGTCGTTGAAGTCATCACACCGGCTGAAATCTTGTGGTATTGTTTTTGTTGTTGAAGAACATTTGGCATGTATAGGCTATTATATTTTGTCGAATTGTGGGTTGTAAACTTTAAGCCATGTGAAAATGGCCTATGTGGTCGTCGAGTGGGATGTTAGAACCTATAGCCACGAGTCTTAGAAACTCAAATTTTGTTAAGGTGGCCATAATTTGTGTCATGTATGATGGATGATTAAGGCCAAGGAAAAATTCATGAAATTGGCATAGTCTACTGCAGTAACTGTTGCGGACAGCAGCAGTGAGATGAGATTGAAAAATCACTAAAAATAGTAGAAGTAGAATTAAATAGTGAGTAAATTATGGAACTGATCCTTGATGAATCTATTTTTATATGGACGAAACGAAACGACCATATGAGCAGTATACTGGGAGATATTAGAGTTCTCGTGAGACCGGGCCAGAACGATTTCTGGGTCCCCTGTCGCGACTTTGAAAATTTACCATAAATTATCCAGAAAGAATTAGGAGTCATGCCTTATATGTACAGATTCCATTTTGAGTCTAGTTTCATTAGAAACAAACGGCACCAGTATTAAATCCCTGTACAGAAAGATATTCAAGTTGTAACACGCGGAGGTCAGAGCAGTCGATCCCTGTAACATGGGTGACTTTAACTAATAAACTGTACCAATTGGCCCAACCAAAAATTATAAAAATAAATAAATGGATGGGTATATGAGTCTAAATTCAGGGAAAATTTACGAAACCAGTTTCCGAGTTTTGGAACTCGAGATATGATTTTTAAGGCGACGGTGACGCAGTTTTCCAGCCTGTCCAGAAATGCCAAATTGGTCGGTACTTTAAGAGGATTTGTCTCGTTAACCCCTCGTGTCCGACACCGGCGTCGGTCACGATTTAGGGGTGTTACAGTGTTAATTAGAAAGAGATTTCAATTAAATCAACCTAGGGTTAGACGTTTTTAGTCTTGAGAGAGATAATAATATAACTTAGGGATTTCTACGGATCAAGTCAAATGAATAAATCGTCTGATTCAGAGTCAAATAACAAGTGAAATCTAGGTGGATTTTTCCTTGGGTATTGTCCTAATCAATCGAATTTTCCCAAAAGCTTTTTCCTAATTTCTCTTTGTGCACTCTTAGTTTAGTTAATTAGTTTAGATAAAAAAATCCCTCAATTTTTAGGCTAGATAATAAAAAGAAAGTAATTACTAGTACTCTTGGTTCTTTTGGGTTTGATAATCCGGTCTTGCTAAAGCTATACTACTATTTGATAGGTACACTTGCCTTCATCATGATATTAGTTAGTTTCAAGAATGATTAATTATAAATTTTTAAAACCTGTCACGAATATCACGTATCAGAGGGAAAATGAAAGCAAGAGTGGGTGACAAAGGTGAACAAAATAGCAGCCACTAGTGGTTAAAGAGGCGGCAACACCACAACAAGGGTAGCAACAGTGACTATTTTTACGGTAAGAGGAAGGGTAAATGACAGCAAAATTGGAGCCATTATGTGCTAAAAAATGGAAGAAAGAGTGCTAGAAATTGACATAAAAAAGGGGGAAATTAAGAAAGAATAGAAAAAGAAAAAAACGTGGGGAAAGAAGGGAACAACTCTAGGAATAATTTTAGGGGATAATCTCTATTTAAAAAAACAACTAATGAATCCCACTAAGTCCTATTATGATATTATCACAATTAGGTTGTTTTGAATTTTAGTTTGACCAACCTTCTAATAGTATGGGTGGTACAACAAAGGGGAAGCAAAAATAATTTCCATTTTTCACACAACAAGATTCAAACTTGGGACATAAGGGAAATTTAATGCCTTGCCACTAAACCAACAAGCTCATTCTTGTTAGAAAACATACAAAAATTAAAGATAAGTTAGATGTGACTTGCTAGATATAGGGGTTAAAGATAATCAGAATTATAACGAAATGAATTTAACAAAGGACCTCAAGCACACATCTAGAACACCTAACCACTAAAATAGATTCATTACTTGACACAATTTAGCAATTCAAAACTTAAAAGACTTGGGGTGTTACAATTATTCCCTCTTTAAAAGAAATTTTGTCGAAATTTTCTTAATGAAAAAATTTGATACTCCTTTTTTTTTCAAATCAGGCCACCATGCTTTCATTTTGCACATCTAATTCCAACAAAATTCCAAACAATACATCTCCTTAAATTCCCAACATATACCTCTTTACGATTTAATTACAGAAACATTAATAACAGATTCCTCTACCCTAATTCTCAATTTAACTAATATATTACTTGTAATTAATAGATAAGTGAATCCAAAATTAATAAATAAAAGTACATTTTAGGAAATGTACCTACATTGGCATTAGATGCGTCTCAGTCCTCGTGATGCTTAGCTGGGTGAACCAGAACAGGCTACCTACCTTCAGTTTTGTTTGCTCCCTAAACCTGACTCAATACTCTCTATCCTTGACAACTGTTGTAATGCCCCAGTTGTAGACTTTGATAAGGCACTTAAATAGTGATGTGACATTTTTCAAGTTCCAATAAAAACTTAGATTATATTAATACTTTTTCTAGTTTGAATAAAGAGTGTTATCTTTTTCTCTCTTAAAACATTGAAACCTAAGTCTAGAGGAATCGAAAATATCCTTTTAAGTTGGATTGGAAAACCTAGATTTATCAGTACTATTTCTATACCAAGGTAAGTTTTATGGCTCTAAGTAGATCTGTATGAGTGAACGAAGAAGTAAAGCCTTATACGGGGGTTATTTAAGTTTGAAATGATTGTAAAGTTTCTTTGTATGGATTTTAATGGTGATATTCTATTTTATAAGGTAATGGTTGTTGTAGTCCCTAATTTAATGTTGGATCTAGAGTCCATGTTGCTATATGAATTTGTCAGGTGAGTCCCTAAGCTGACTCTTGTATGCTGTATGTTGTTCATTCTAGATACTTCTGTAAAACATTGTATGAACTATAATCTGAAACCAGAAAAGGATGGTATGATGAATATATTGATATATGAATGTTTGGTAAGGGTTACATGTGTAGTGGTATAAATCTTATAAGTATAGAGTATGTGATAAGTAATCTGAGTTGAAGCACAACTGTATGGGTATTTCTTAAATGTATGCGACGAAGTGTACATTAAGTTTTAAATGGTGCCAAGCACGAAAGGTCTATTAAGTGAGTTTGTGTCTATTCAGTGCGATGAAGTCTAAAGGGGTCTCTTAAGACATTAAACACGACCTCTGAAAGGAAAGCCTATGGCCATGGCACCATATCGTGTAAGACCATAGTTGGTGGGATATGGCATCATATGGAAAGCACCAAATGAATTTTCTTACTTAATGGGGTTCTCTGTCCGACCTAGAACAATGAGGTGAAAATCTCACGGAATGCGAGACTAGGCAATCCTTGTAGTAAACACACTAAAAAGATGGAAGCTTTTTTGGTGATCTAAGAGATGGAAGCCTTTATGGTGATCTAAGAGATGAAAGCCTAGTCGGCAACTTAAGAGATGGAAGCCTTTGTGGCAATCTAAGAGATGGAAGCCTTTCTGGCTGTCTATGAAAAGGAAGCCTTTGTGGCAATTTATGAATGGATGCCTTTGTGGGGCACTCTAAAGAATGGCCTTTGTGGCAAACTTCTGAAAGAAATGCCTCTGTGGTGGACCCTAAAAGAAATAAATGATTTCCATGACGTATTCTGAAGGAATGAAATTCTTAAGGAATAAGGAAGGAACAATATGAAAGGAGAATTATGGACTTCTAACCTTCATGGAAAAAAATAAAGGATACGCCCTTGAGGTGGATTACGAAGGAGCATCCTCTATGGCAAATCCTATAGAGAAAGTTTTTACAGCACACACAGAATCAACTACTCCTATGGTGTGTTCTGGAAAGGCTCCCACTAATAAACCATGAAGGACGCTCTTTGTGGTGGACTCTATACTAAGTAATAGAAGCATTTCTTATTATTCCTAAATGCAAACAGTGAGACCAATAAGTACAAAACGTATCTATGGGTATTACAATAAGGTACTCAATATGATTCAGATTTATACAGAGATAGAAATTTTAAAAGATATAGTGAGGTAATGAGAATGTATTCTGAAAATGAATGTAAACATGATATGCTCGAATAAAAGTATAGATCACCTGTGTATGGATCTCTTTCTAAAGTTTGAGGAAGTTATGGCTGAGTGAACAGAGAATGTAGGTAAGGTCTTAAAGGCACTAAAGAGAAGGAAATGATCTCAAAGTAAGGTATGGTAACAAACGCGAATAAAAAATGAAAATGGAGACAACTTTTGTTAGAGACTCAATGAAGGAAAAGAGAAGCAATATGGTTCTTGAAAAATTAAATGCGGCGTGCAAGTACGATTCAAGTAAATGAATGTTTATCTCACTAGGTTTTATCAAACTTATTTTTGTGTGTTATGTTTCAGGTGACCTCTTAAGGGTCTGCGCCTAGAGGGATGAAACCAAAGCTACAGTAAAGGAGTGGCAATGCGGGCTATTATGCAGATAGAGCAAGTTTGTTGGCATGTTCGAGTCTAAGATGTTTTATATAAGTCCTTTACACGAAATAATTATAATAGACCAGGACATCAATTCAATCACAATTGTAAATAAATTTCTCTGTGTATACCAATTGAATTCTCGTATTATTCACACTTATGTATTTCTTAGTGAAATTTATAATTAAGCAGTTGTAATTGAATGTAAATTTGTATAATTGAGTGAGATACATATGTACCTAAGTAGTAACACCCTAGATTTGGATCCGGTTCATCAGATCATTTTGGGGACGTTACAACTGTTATTCTTATTTCTATTCTAACCATAGCCCATTGAAGGTAATTAAGCAACCCTTTGATTCTAGACCCGATTCTGTACTGGATCATAATCCCGACAAGGACAATCCCTGACACAATGCTAAGTTGACCTACAATCTAAACAAGTACTCGTCTTCCTCCAACATTCGCTTGGATGGCGCCTACCACAAATCCTACCTACTAAAATGCTACCAACCCCAATATCCACTGTCACAATTTTTGGCTGTCTTGACTTTTCTAGTCCGCTTCTTAAGCTGTAGAGCTATCCTAGAAGAACCCAACTCTCTCTTACTCTAACTTTTATTTAGTTCCCTTTTCTTATGCTCCATGCGTTTAATCTCTTCAACTACCTTAGTCTTCATTACCATAGCTTCGAAGACCCGATCCTGCTATGGAATAACCAAAATTTTCAAATCATATCGAAGTCCATTCTTAAAATAAACACTCTTATCATAGTTAGTAAACACCAAACTCTAAGCTTATTGACTTAGCCTCTAGAACTTGGCCTCATACTTGGTCATTAACATCTCACCCTGATTAAGTCCAATGAACTCCAATTTATGAGCCATAATATACCTTGCCGCCATATATTTCTTTTGGAAGGCTCTCTATAAAAAGTCCCAAGTCACACGCTTTGCTTGTGTGCCTTACACCACAGTCTACCACCAGTGGTAAGCCTCATCTCTAAGCAAAGATATCGCACCCTTCATGTAACACCCCAAACTCGACCTGGACGTTATGGCCAAATCTGGCGATGTCACATTAAAGTGTTTCTCCTAAAACATGATATTGTTTGAAAAGCCCAATGTTTATTTAGCCACTTTGTGTGATCTAGAAAATAATTTTAAAACTTGCGTCACTATCAAAAGTATTTACTTTAAAACGTTATTTATTTCAAAAACTCATTTATCACAAAAGCTTTTGAAACGGTTTGCATTTTGGTGGTATTTTGGTAAATCATGCATGTCTTTTGAAAACCCGTATCCTACCACTAGTAGGTACAAATCATAATAAAAATAATAAATGTCCAAATTAAAGAATAAAACTTAAAGAGGCCTTTTACATAAAAATACCCAAATAAAACTACTTATAAATTAAAAGATACATTTGGAAGCGTAAGCTGTTGTGTGTCCACCTCCGAGTCCCTCGCAGCACTAATCCACCTGAGGATTACCTGTAACGCCCCAAAAATCCTGAAATCCTGAACTTTCATTTTTTTCGGTTTTGATAAAAATTATGCTTAACATTCCTAGTCAAGTGTAAATTATGTGATAGTAGGTCTTGGTTAAGGTTTTAGTTCGAACTTAGGGGCAAAGAAAATTATGGTTTAATTATTAAAATAACCTTGTTGGCAAGTAGGTTGGCTTTTAAATAAATGAAGGAAGAATTGGACACAAGAAAGCCTTGCGCTAGAGTGGCAAGTGGCGTCACATACACGGCAAGGAGGTAAGGGGTTCGAATCCCTCATTGATCAAAGGAAGGATTTATTTTTTCTTAAGGGATAGACAGTGGTGGCGTTGAATATGAACTCTGTAGGGAGTGATAAGGGGTGAAATTTGAGGAGGGGATTAAAGGGTTATCAAGGAGAAAAATTAGGAGATGGGGAGTGTAAAGAGGTGGAGCCGAATTGGGGATTAGAGGATAGGAAATTCGGCTACAGGCTATATATAGATGCCAAATGTTAGGTTGCCAGGCTAATGTTGAATTCTCCCTCACCTTGTTGCCAGAAAAAACCTTTTTCTCTAAGGATCTAAAAGCCGAAAATCTCTTGTTCTTCCTTTTTTTTCTTTGTGCCGATTCTCCATTCTTCCCTACTCAAATTTTTCTGTTTGATTCACCTTTGGTTTTAAACAATTTCTACTTTTCTTTGTAACAAATAACCTTTTTCACCATACAAGTTTCAAGAACCGAATATCATCTGTGCCGCCACTACCCTTTTCACTCGGTCAATTATTGTGACAGCCCTAAAACGACCCTAGTCGGAATGTGGTTTCGGGACCACAAAACCGAGGTATAAAAATAATTAATTGTTATATTTTATGCTTACTATGTGTGTGCATGAATATGTGGAAGTTTCATTCTCTAATTTTACCAAATGTATGAGAAATTATTAAATAGGGATCAAGGTGAAACATGGTAAAAAAATGATAGGCTAATTTGTAATGGCTTATTTGTGCATGTTGACACAAAGGTGGACTTGCATGTCAAAATTGCCCAAATTATTCTATAGTGGCCGGCCAAGATGGATGTGATGGGCAAAGGAAAACATGTTTCCAACATGTTGGGTTAGTGAGGCATGTTGGGAGCAATTAAATAATGTGTTAGCATTAAAGAAAAGGTTGACAAAAAAATGGATGGATGCCCGTTGTTGCCGTGAGTAGAGGAAAAGAAAGGAGAAAAATTTGTTCATCCATTCTCAATTCTTTGGCTGAAAATACTAAGGGAAAAAGGGAGGATTTTTGCTCCATTTTGGTTTAGAAGAGATCTAGAAGGAGATTTGGCTATACTTGCATCAAGATTAAGGTATGTATGAGGTTGTGTCATGAGATTCATGCATGTTTTAGTTGCTAACTTGATGTTCATGTTAGCCATGGTTCAAATCCTTGTTATGCCATGGAAATGGTATTTGGCCAAGGTTGATATTGTGTTAAAGCCATTGCATGCTAAATATGAAGCTTGTTGATGATGCATGTAATGATGGATTGACTACTCTTGAATTTTCTCTTAGCATTCTTGAGTAAGACATGGAGTTCTATGTTTAACCATGACCGAAAATTGAAAGGGGATGGTGTGTGATGTATTCGCCATGGTATGCTCATAAGTGCGATTTTTGCTTGTTGCATGATAGGTAAAATTTGTGTTTTGATATATGTTTATATGTGATGATGTTTCGGTTTTGAAGTATAAAATTGGCTAACATGGACATGCATATTCGGCCACAATAGGGGAATTGTTGTGCATGCATTCGGTTAGAGGCAAGCATAATGATGCCTATTCTTGAATTAGGTAATCGGCTACCTTGATGTGAGCTAAGGCCGAATGTGTGCGAAATTAAAGAAAATTGACTAAAGTGCTTAGTTATGTGATGTTGGGTCAATGATATGTGTATTCGGCCAAGGCTAGCAAGTGAGACTTTAATAAGTTGAAATTGTTTGAATTAGCTCAAGAGCTTAGAGGGCCACAATTGGATAAAGGAAAGGAAAAAGTGATCGAATAGCCGTTGCAGCCGTTCGACAACATCCGAGGTAAGTCTTCGAGTAATGACCCTACTTGAATTATGTGAAATGAAATATGAATGTGTAATGATTATTGACATATGTGTGTATGAGTATTTGAATGGTACCCGGGCTAAGTCCCGAAGGCAATTATGCTAGTGATATGTTTGTGTTTGAGCCTTAGTAACGAAAATGAAATATGGATGTGTAATGATTATTGATATATGTGTGTATGAGTATTTGAATGGTACCCGGGCTAAGTCCCGAAGGCAATTATGCTAGTGATATGTTTGTGTTCGAGCCTTAGTAACGAAAATGAAATATGGATGTGTAATGATTATTGATTTATGAGTGCATGAGCAATTGAATGATACCCGGGCTAAGTCCCGAAGAAATTTATGCTAGTAATTATATCCGGGTTAAGACCCGAAGGCAATTGTGCTAGTGACTATATCCGGGCTAATACCAAGGCATTTGTGCAAGTTGTTATATCCGGCTAATACCAAGGCATTTGTGCAAGTTGTTATATCGGGCTAATACCGAAGGCATTTGTGCAAGTCGTTATATCCGGGCTAAGACCCGAGGGCATTCGTATGCGTGTGGTTATATCCGGTTGTATTCAAGAAGCTTGGGTTGAAGGTGAGCGTTGGTTGCTGTAATAAATCCAATTAGTACGCTCGAAAAGCCCAAAGGATAAGGTATGTTTACATGTGCAATGGAAAAGTCGATACGTTTGAAATAATATTCATTCAATCGACTAACGAATTTTCAGCTCTTGAAATGGGTTGATATCTTGTGAATGTATATATTGATGAAGTGTGAAGTAGGTACGATTATGTGAATGTGTATTAATAAAGTGATTCATTTGGCTATGTGAATGTAATGCTTTAGTCAAAGCCGATTTCATTACTTGAGACTTACTAAGCATAAAAATGCTTACCCGTTGCTTTGGCTCTCTGTTTTATAGATTTTGCTCGTTAGCGATCGGATTCGGGATCATCGAAGTTGAAGTCAACCACACTATCAAAGCCCTTTTGGTACTCCTTTAGTTGAATTTTGGATATGGCATGTATAGGACTACCCTTGGTTGTTTTCAAGTATCTTTGTGATGTATATGTGTACGGCCATGCGAAAATGGCTCGTAAAGGTGGAGTATGGCATTAGACCATTGAATTTGTGGTTTGTAATTATATATGGTTTCATGATGTGATTATGGATTGGAATGGGGTGTTAGTCACATGATCAGCCATTGGAATGGCTAAATATGATCATAAGTGGACCTATGTATGACAAGACTATAGTTGGTCCATAGAGACTACAATTTAGGTAAGGCCTACCTTAAAAACAGATGCTGCCAGCTGCAGTGACGTGAATGCGAAAAATCACTAAAAATAGTAGGAATGGTATTAAATAGTGAATAAATTATTTAAACGAACCTTGATGGATCTATTTTCATATGAAAGTAACGAAACGATCATATGATCAGTTTACTAAGAGATATTAAAGTTCTCATGAGACAGGACCAGGACGGTTTCTGGATCTCCTGTCTTGACTTTGAAAATTTACCACAAATTATCCAGAAGGAATTAGAAGTCATGCCTTATATGTACAGATTCCTTTTTGAGTCTAGTTTCATTAGAAACAAACGGCATCAGCATTGAAGCCTTGTACAGGGAGATATTCCAGTTGTAACGCGCGAAGGTCAGTGTAGTCGACCCCTGTAACATGGGTGGCTTTAACTAATAAACTGTACCAATTGGCCCGACCAAAAATTCTAGAAATAAATCCAGGGATGTATATATGAGTCTAAATTCAGGGAAAATTTACGGAATCAGTTTCCGAGTTTTGTAACTCGAGATATGCCTTTTAAGGCGAAAGTGACGCAGTTTTCCAGTTTGCCTGGAAATGTCAAATTGGTCGGTGCTATAAGTGGGTTTGGCTTGTTAACCCCTCGTGTCTGACACCGGCAACGGGCTCGGGTTCGGGGTGTTACAATTTTATTGGTTTCAGAGCATGATTTAGTCGATTCTAGGACTACCGTGATACGTTTGGGTCTAGCTATACATGCCATATAGTGATAAATTGATAGTGTGGTGATTTCTGATATTCTGAATTTGTGTTTAATTATTTGTAATGGATCCCGATCCCAACCGAACAATAGCTGATGATGTGGAGAGTGTGGCGCCTACTCCCGCACAAGGGACAGCGCCGGCGGACTCTCAACCTATTGCTAGCAATCCGAATGATGAGGCTAAGCAAGCCTTTTATAGCGTGATGAATGATTGGTTCAACCAATACATTCGAACTAACACTACTGTTCCACAACCTCTATTCCCGACTAATGCAACCTCAAGACCTATAATACCTCCATTAACCGACCAAGTAAGGCCAAGTAAGCCCCAATGACGAATTCAAATCATGGGGCTACTGAATTTAAAGTTACGGATGGCGACGATACCGAGCAAGCTGAATTTTGGTTGGACAACACTATCCGGTGCTCGATGAGCTATCTTGTACACCGATGAATGCTTAAAGTGTACTATCTCCTTGCTACGCGATTCCGCCTCTTGGTGGAGTACTCGACTTCTGTTGTGCCTAGAGAGCAAGTAACTTGGGAGTTCTTTCTAACCGAAGTTTCAAAGAAGTATATCACCGAGATTTATGGATCAAAAATGGAAGGAATTTCTTGAACTTAAACAAGGTTCCATGTCGGTTCACGACTACGAACGAAAATTTGTGAGGCTTAGCGAGCAGCTGTGAATGCATTTCTTGAGTGTGATGTGTAAACGCTCAAGATGGACTGAATGATGATATAAAGCGTATGTTGGCATTTTGGAAATCCAGAGTTTGTGGCTCTTGTCGAGCGGCGTGCAAAGCCGAGGAGCTCGAGATGGAGAAAAGAAAAGCTAAAGTGGGAGCAAGGGAGTTTCAGAAGAGGTCTTTGGGAAGGCCTTCCACGTCATCAAAGAAATTTAGAGATGGCTTAGGCGGTCTAGAGACACCGGGCTTTTCTAGACGAGACCGCGATCGACCCCGTATGGGCACGCTGAGTCACCGATTGCCGTGTTGGCAATGATCGTCGAGACGAAGCGGAGTGCTAATATTGTGGCAAATGGCATTCGGAAGTTGTAGATTCCGTGATCGCTCCTGTTACAAGTGCGGATCATCGATCATTTCATTAAAGATTGCCCGAGCTTATCTCGAACAAAACGTAAATCAAAGTGGGAACCCGGCGCTACCACAATTCGGTAGGCCGTTTAGAAACACGGCAATGCTAGTGGCGGTCGAGAGGATTTAGAGATGCCACCATCGATCTCGAGGCTCGTGCTCTCGCTAGGACTTATGCCATACGCGCGCGTGAGGATCTTGCCTCACCGGATGTTATTACCGGTACTTTCACTCTCTTTGATACTAATGTGATTGCTTTGATTGACCCTGGTTCTACTCACTCTTATATATGCGAAACCTTAACATCCAGTAAGACTTTGCCTATTGAGTCTATTGAGTTCGTAATTCGGGTGTCAAACCCCTTGGGTCATTACATGCTTGTCAATAAAGTGTGTAAGAAAAGTCCCCTAGTATTCCGAGGTTCTTGTTTTCTGGCGGACTTGATGCTTTTTCCGTTCGATTTAATTCGACATTATTATTGGTTTGGATTGGTTGACCATGCACGATGCGGTTGTAAATTGCAAAAGCAAGACTATTGATCTGAGGTGCGCGAATAACGAGATAATTCGGGTTGAGTCTACGGACTTAAAGGGGTTGCCAGCTGTAATATCAGCAATGTTGGCCCAGAAATATGTAAGAAAGGGGTGCGAAGCATACCTTGCGTATGTGCTCGATGACAAGGAGTCAGAAAAGAAACCCGAATCTGTGCCAGTGGTTTGTGAATACCCGGATGTTTTCCCTGAAGAATTGCCGGGTTTACCACCTGTACGGGAAATAGAGTTGGCATCGAATTGGTACCTGGTACCACTCCAACTTCGATAGCTCCGCATCGTGTGGCACCAACGGAATTAAAGGAGTTGAAAGCTCAGTTGCAAGAATTGGTGGATAGAGGTTTTGCTCGTCCGAGTTTTTCACCTTGGGGTGCGTTAGTGTTGTTTGTGAAAAAGAAGGACGGAACCATGAGGCTGTGTATCGACTATCGTCAGTTTAATAAAGTGACAATAAAGAACAAATATCCGTTACCGCGTATCGATGAATTGTTCGATCAATTGAAGGAAGCCTCCGAGAAATATTACTGAGGTTCGGGGCTTTTTGGGACTTGCCGGTTATTACCGACGATATGTAAAAGGTTTCTCGACGATAGCCACACCAATGACGAAGCTACTCCAAAAGGATGTTAAGTTCGAATGGACGGAGAAATGTCAGAAAAGCTTCGATCAACTGAAAACTTATTTGACTGAAGCTCCAATTCTAGTGCAACACGAATCAGGCAAAGAGTTTGTCATTTATAGTGACGCATCCCTACTTGGGTTGGGTTGCGTATTGATGCAAGAGGGGCGAGTTGTGGCTTATGCGTCGAGACAATTAAAGCCACATGAGAAAAATTATCGACCCATGATCTCGAATTGGCTGCCATCGTATTCGCCTTAAAGATATGGCGACATTACTTATTTGGTGAGAAGTGCCATGTGTATTCGGATCACAAAAGTCTCAAATATTTGATGACTCAAAGAGACTTAAATCTGCGACAAAGGCGTTGGCTGAGTGTGTTCCGAACAAGGAATCGGAGTTCCAAATCGATGATGACGATTGTTTGAGGTTCAGAAGTCTTCTGTGTGTTCCAAAGAATTCGGAACTTATTTCGATAATTCTGAACGAATCCCATTGTAGCCGAATGGCAATCCACCCGGGGAGTACGAAGATGTACAACGACTTGAAACGTCGGTTTTGGTGGCATGGTATGAAACAAGACATCTCCGACTTTGTTTCGAGATGTTTAAAATGTCAACAAGTGAAAGCGGAACATCAAGTGCCTTCAGGATTACTTCAGCCGATCACGATACCCGAGTGGAAATGAGATCGAGTCACAATGGACTTTGTATCCGGACTGCCGTTGTCAGCGAGTAAGAAGGATACGATTTGGGTCGTGGTAGATAGATTGACTAAGTCGGCTCACTTTGTCCCCGTCGCACGGATTTTGAATGGACAAACAAGTCGAATTGTACGTTTCTCGATTGTGAGATTACACGGGTACCTATTTCCATCGTGTCGGATAGAGATCCGAGATTTACCTCGCGATTTTGGAAGAAGTTGCAAGAAGCTTTGGGTACCAAGTTGCATTTCAGACCGCCTTTCACCCCCAAACCGATGGTCAATCCGAGCGGATAATTCAAATACTTGAGGATATGTTGAGATGTTGCATCCTCGAGTTCGATGGTTCATGGGAACGGTATTTGCCTTTGATTGAATTCGCTACGTAATAGTTTTCAATCAAGTATTAAGATGGCACCTTACGAGGCCTTGTGCGGCGTAAATGCCGTACACCATTGTTTTGGACCGAGCTCGGTGAAAGCAAAATTTTCGGGTGGATTTGATTAAAGATCTTTGACAGAAAGTGAAAGTCCAAGATAGCCTCCGATCGTCGAAGTCGACGTGGATCTGAAGCGAAAAGACATCGAGTATCGGTGGGAGATAAAGTGTTTCTTAAGGTTTCGCCTTGGAAAAGATACTCGATTTGGCCGTAGAGGCAAATTGAGTCCAAGTTCATTAGGCGCACGAAATCTCCGAACAAGTTGGCCCGATTCGCGTGATCGATTGATTTTGCCCCGAACTCGAAAAGATTCACGACGTCTTTCATGTTTCGATGCTTGACGATATAGATCTGATCCGTTACACGTGATTAGTCCATCAGAGGTTGAAATTCAAGCCAATATGAGTTATGAGGAAGAACCGATTCGTATCCTAGCACGTGAAGTGAAAGAGTTGCGAAACAAGCGGGTTCCACTAGTGAAAGTGTTATGGCTCAAACACGGGATAGAAGAAGCTACTTGGGAAACCGAGGACTCTATGAAAGAGCGATACCCAACCCTATTTACCGGTAAGATTTTCGGGGACGAAAATTTCTTAAGTGAGGGAGAGTTGTGACAGCCCTAAAACGACCCTAGTCGGAATGTGGTTTCGGGACCACAAAACCGAGGTATAAAAATAATTAATTGTTATATTTTATGCTTACTATGTGTGTGCATGAATATGTGGAAGTTTCATTCTCTAATTTTACCAAATGTATGAGAAATTATTAAATAGGGATCAAGGTGAAACATGGTAAAAAAATGATAGGCTAATTTGTAATGGCTTATTTGTGCATGTTGACACAAAGGTGGACTTGCATGTCAAAATTGCCCAAATTATTCTATAGTGGCCGGCCAAGATGGATGTGATGGGCAAAGGAAAACATGTTTCCAACATGTTGGGTTAGTGAGGCATGTTGGGAGCAATTAAATAATGTGTTAGCATTAAGGAAAAGGTTGACAAAAAAAAAATGGATGGATGCCCCCTTGTTGCCGTGAGTAGAGGAAAAAGAAAGGAGAAAAATTTGTTCATCCATTCTCAATTCTTTGGCTGAAAATACTAAGGGAAAAAGGGAGGATTTTTGCTCCATTTTTGGTTTAGAAGAGATCTAGAAGGAGATTTGGCTATACTTGCATCAAGATTAAGGTATGTATGAGGTTGTGTCATGAGATTCATGCATGTTTTAGTTGCTAACTTGATGTTCATGTTAGCCATGGTTCAAATCCTTGTTATGCCATGGAAATGGTATTTGGCCAAGGTTGATATTGTGTTAAAGCCATTGCATGCTAAATATGAAGCTTGATGATGATGCATGTAATGATGGATTGACTACTCTTGAATTTTCTCTTAGCATTCTTGAGTAAGACATGGAGTTCTATGTTTAACCATGACCGAAAATTGAAAGGGGATGGTGTGTGATGTATTCGCCATGGTATGCTCATAAGTGCGATTTTTGCTTGTTGCATGATAGGTAAAAATTTGTGTTTTGATATATGTTTATATGTGATGATGTTTGGTTTTGAAGTATAAAATTGGCCCTAACATGGACATGCATATTCGCCACAATAGGGGAATTGTTGTGCATGCAATCGGTTAGAGGCAAGCATAATGATGCCTATTCTTGAATTAGGTAATCGGCTACCTTGATGTGAGCTAAGGCCGAATGTGCGAAATTAAAGAAAATTGACTAAAGTGCTTAGTTATGTGATGTTGGGTCAATGATATGTGTATTCGGCCAAGGCTAGCAAGTGAGACTTTAATAAGTTGAAATTGTTTGAATTAGCTCAAGAGCTTAGAGGGCCACAATTGGATAAAGGAAAGGAAAAAGTGATCGAATAGCCGTTCTGCCGTTCGACAACATCCGAGGTAAGTCTTCGAGTAATGACCCTACTTGAATTATGTGAAATGAAATATGGATGTGTAATGATTATTGACATATGTGTGTATGAGTATTTGAATGGTACCCGGGCTAAGTCCCGAAGGCAATTATGCTAGTGATATGTTTGTGTTTGAGCCTTAGTAACTGAAAATGAAATATGGATGTGTAATGATTATTGATATATGTGTGTATGAGTATTTGAATGGTACGGGCTAAGTCCGAAGGCAATTATGCTAGTGATATGTTTGTGTTCGAGCCTTAGTAACGAAAATGAAATATGGATGTGTAATGATTATTGATTTATGAGTGCATGAGCAATTGAATGATACCCGGGCTAAGTCCCGAAGAAATTTATGCTAGTAATTATATCCGGGTTAAGACCCGAAGGCAATTGTGCTAGTGACTATATCCGGGCTAATACCCGAAGGCATTTGTGCAAGTTGTTATATCCGGGCTAATACCCGAAGGCATTTGTGCAAGTTGTTATATCCGGCTAATACCGAAGGCATTTGTGCAAGTCGTTATATCCGGGCTAAGACCCGAGGGCATTCGTGCGTGTGGTTATATCCGGTTGTATTCCGAAGAAGCTTGGGTTGAAGGTGAGCGTTGGTTGCTGTAATAAATCCAATTAGTACGCTCGAAAAGCCCAAAGGATAAGGTATGTTTACATGTGCAATGGAAAAGTCGATACGTTTGAAATAATATTCGTTCAATCGACTAACGAATTTTCAGCTCTTGAAATGGGTTGATATCTTGTGAATGTATATATTGATGAAGTGTGAAGTAGGTACGATTATGTGAATGTGTATTAATAAAGTGATTCATTTGGCTATGTGAATGTAATGCTTTAGTCAAAGCCGATTTCATTACTTGAGACTTACTAAGCATAAAAATGCTTACCCGTTGCTTTGGCTCTCTGTTTTATAGATTTTGCTCGTTAGCGATCGGATTCGGGATCATCGAAGTTGAAGTCAACCACACTATCAAAGCCCTTTTGGTACTCCTTTAGTTGAATTTTGGATATGGCATGTATAGGACTACCCTTGGTTGTTTTCAAGTATCTTTGTGATGTATATGTGTACGGCCATGCGAAAATGGCTCGTAAAGGTGGAGTATGGCATTAGACCATTCAATTTGTGGTTTGTAATTATATATGGTTTCATGATGTGATTATGGATTGGAATGGGGTGTTAGTCACATGATCAGCCATTGGAATGGCTAAATATGATCATAAGTGGACCTATGTATGACAAGACTATAGTTGGTCCATAGAGACTACAATTTAGGTAAGGCCTACCTTAAAAACAGATGCTGCCAGCTGCAGTGACGTGAATGCGAAAAATCACTAAAAATAGTAGGAATGGTATTAAATAGTGAATAAATTATGTAAACGAACCTTGATGGATCTATTTTCATATGAAAGTAACGAAACGATCATATGATCAGTTTACTAAGTGATATTAAAGTTCTCGTGAGACAGGGTCAGAACGGTTTCTGGATCTCCTGTCTTGACTTTGAAAATTTACCACAAATTATCCAGAAGGAATTATAAGTCATGCCTTATATGTACAGATTCCTTTTTGAGTCTAGTTTCATTAGAAACAAATGGCATCAGCATTGAAGCCTTGTACAGGGAGATATTCCAGTTGTAACGCGCGAAGGTCAGTGTAGTCGACCCCTGTAACATGGGTGACTTTAACTAATAAACTGTACCAATTGGCCCGAACAAAAATTCTAGAAATAAATCCAGGGATGTATATATGAGTCTAAATTCAGGGAAAATTTACGGAATCAGTTTCCGAGTTTTGTAACTCGAGATATGCCTTTTAAGGCGAAAGTGACGCAGTTTTCCAGCTTGCCTGGAAATGTCAAATTGGTCGGTGCTATAAGTGGGTTTGGCTTGTTAACCCCTCGTGTCCGACACCGGCAACGGGCTCGGGTTCTGGGTGTTACAATTATAGTGTAAGTGATTTGTTCTCTCAATCAGTTTTGCTAGTATCGATTACTCTATCCCTCACTTCTTCTAATTGGTTTTGGTAGGACTAGTATCGAATCCCAGTCTTTTGGATCCTTGCCGATTTGCTCCTTAGGTGTGAGATTTTGGTATTTCTTCACTTCGGTAAGGGTTGGCCAAATAGGCTTTAGTAGAAAAGGGTGACATATGTTGGATACAAGTCACCCATTACATTTTTAATGATAAAGGTTAATGCAAATCTCGGTAGCACTCGTGATTAGTGATCAAGGAAAAGCCATTAAGGCTTGGCGTTTCAGGTGAGGTTAAGGTGAGACTTCGGCTTTTGGTAAAGTATTCGATAAGTATATTTGACTAATCATTGAGTGATATTGATTGTAGGTTTGTGGTAAAGGGGATCGCAGCACGCTTTATTACCAGGTGTGTACATACGCTGTACACACACAAGTAGATCGACAAATCTCAAAATGACGAAAAGCCGAAATGCTGAAAAACTGAAAGTTTGGGTACGGTAATCTTGCGAGTGCGTGAACACTCATAAAGGGGAAACCGATAGGCTATCTGAGGCCCCACGGGAGACTCTATGAACTTGGGTCGTATTTTTGCCAACCGGGCCAGGATGGGCTAAGTGGTCCCAATGGGCTGTTGGGCCCATCATAGGCAAAATTGGCAACTTGATGTTAAGTGATGGAAATTATATGAAAGCATGTATATGAATATGATTTGGGCCTAATGGGCTATACGAATGTGATTTGGGCGTAATGGGCCATATGAATGAGATTGAGCTTAGTGGGCCATATGCATGTATGTAGACTTGTTTGGGCTTTGTAAGGGGTTTTGGGCCTAGTATCTGATAACTGCTTAATTGGCATAAAACTTAATTAGTTAATTGTGCCATGGATGAGTCATAAGGTTAAGGTGTGGTAATGGGTATATGCATGTCTAGGATTGGATCTAGCAAGAGCTTGGTACTTAAGCGGTCTTAATGACTCACCTCCTCTTCTCTGGAATCCTACCTGGTGCATAGTATCTGTTCACTTTAGCCAAAGAGGACTTATTAATAGGCCAAGGTAAGTAATAAACCTAATAAAGAGAAATTACGGAAATGCCCCTAAGGGCGAAAATGACCAAAATACCCCTATGTGTTGAATGTAAGATTTATGGATGTTACATGTTTATCTGTTGCATACATATGATATTCTGTTTAGGTTGCATATGGGTTGCGAATTATGGAACGGAGGAAGTATATGAGGATCGCATGGTTGCTTGACGATCGTGGATCCACCGATGGCTATTAAGCCCAATATTTATAGTAGCTTACTGTAATGAAAGTAGTACCGCAATCGGGCTACCATTGGTGTGTATCGGATGGGTGGGTCGATATTTATATCCCCACATGATGTGTATCGGGGGATGGAGTTGATGTGTAACAGTTGGATTATTGGGGTGGGTTGCACTGCATTGCATTCTTGTATGATTTTATGGTGATTGATGAATGCTTATCACTCGTTGAGGGTTGTACACACTGAGTTTTCGAAAACTCACCCCTTCTTTTATTTTTCTCAGGAAATGCCCAGTAGGAGGTTCGACGGAGGGAGGGACTCTGAAGTGGCCAGCTAGCAAGACTACTTGGACTTGTTTTTTTATATACAGTTTCTTGTTTATTAAGTTATTTCAGATCGGATTGTCATAAGGCCTTTCCTCTGGTTATTGTTCCAAATTAGGACTATTATTTTTATGACTTATATTTATTAGAAGTTGAACATGGATTCCTAAACCTTAACTGTTTTTATACTATATTTCCACAACTTAATTTTTTTCTTAAAATGATAGGCTTTAATTTTTTTCTTAAAATGATAGGCTTTCATAAATCATATGTTTTAAACAAGCTTTCGTGATTGAAAGAGAGCTTTTAAAAAGTTAATTAAGGTTTCTCATTTTAAGGAAGGGTTTTCAATGAAAACAAGGTTTTCGCTAAAACATTTCAATGTGAAGCGCTAGATTCGGCCATAACGTCTGGGCGGGTTTAGAGGTGTTACATTACTTGTACAGTTAAAACAGTTGGGTGAGTTTACGAAAAATCAGTGAGTAATCCCAAAAATAAACAAACAGTGAACAACACAGTCTGGGCCTAATCCCATATCAGTAAAATTTCAATATCAGTTAGGGCCTTGGCCCATTTCAATAGCAGTAGTAGACTAGGCCTTAACCCATTCCAATAACAGTATGCAAGCAAAGAGTCCTACCCAATCCATCCGCTACACACCAACTTCATACTGCCCTTACACACAATGTGGGGTTTAAATTGACCCACCCAACCCTACACACCAAATCGTACCGAATTTGGTACTAAAATAGTATTTACAATAGAGCTACCAGTAATATGAACGGCTTAAAGCCATCAGTAAGTCCATAGTCATCTTGTGTGACCCGTGCAACCTTAGGTCCACAGTCATCTTGTGCGACCCGTGCGGCCATATAGTACAGTACACTTCCTCCAAAATATATATCCCATCCCCATGCAATGCATCATGCATCGTGTCATAATATCTTAGATGGATGTAACATACATAAAACATGCCATGCTCAAATACAGTCATACACATCGTAGAGCAAATCAATCATTTTACCTTACAGGGGTATTACAGTCATTTTACCTTATAGGGGTATTTCGGCCATTTTACCCTATGAGGGCAATATCGTCATTTTATCACTTAAGGGCAATATCATCATATTATCACATAAGGGTTTAGGTACACTTACCGACCCAAAAGAAGGTCACAGTATTTTCGACGACCCGTATAACCTTAACAATAAGACAGTGAAATTGGGCCCAAGGCCCATAATGTGGGCCATGTGTGCCCACAAGCCCATGTGGCTTACGAAGCCCAATTATGGCCTTGGCTGTGTGAGCTACACCACCTGGCCCAATATTCACCACACGTCTGTGTGGTTTACCTGTGTGGGGCCCACACTGCCCATTTAGGCCCAGCATGGCCTAAAATGGCCTAAGATCATGAAATCACTCATGGCAGCCTCTACGTTCTAACGCCCACGATTTATGTGTTCGGGGTACCACACGAGCGAGCGCACGTTCGTGTAGAGTCAACAATCTGTTATTTTGATTTTTGTCGTTTTACGATTAGAGATAGTGTGATTACACACCTGATTACAGAATGCGTGAAAAAGACGATGAGTACTTCACCCTATAGTCAATCACAAGCTTCGGTTAGTCATTTCCCAAACGACCTATCAAAGGCCCTCACAAAAAACTGGTCTAATAGTTTACCTCTTACCTGATCATCAATCAAATAACAGTTGAACAAGACGAGCAGTCACTTACCGAGAACACATAACTTAGCCAAAAGTTTGTGTACCTCCTAACCAATTTCGGCACAACACCATTTCTCTTCAAATCTCACTTTTTTCTCCCCTTAATTCACTCCTCATACCTCTCCTCAACTCCCTCCTCATGACCAATTCAAACTCCACTCCACTCTGCAGTATTTTAGTCAAACTCTACTACCTCCCATAGCCAACAGTAAAAATAATCTCCATTTGCACAAGCAAGGATTGAACCTCAGACCACTAGAACACTTCAGACGCCACTATCCACTAGACCAGCAGGCTTTTTATGTCATACTTTACCAAAATAAACTTATAACCCTACTGGCCAAAGATAGGGGTTTTATCCTCAAAAACCAAAATTTTATGGAAGTCAGGGCTTGAACCCATGACTTCCCAGACACTTCTAGAGAACACAACCACTAAGCGAAATACTCAATTGTTTCGCTTCCTTACACAATTAAATATTTATGAGCAGCTTCCAACTACTCCCACACTTAAGACGTAATACTTCTAGGCCCAAGTGGCTAGGCATGTGTAACACACGGGCATGTGGCTAGGCATGTGTACCACACGGGCATGTGGCTGGCTGTGTGTTAGACCTTGTAGAGCACATGGGTGACTAGTTGGGTCTTGTGGGCCACATGGGTGTATGAAACCTTGTTGATCAATTTGAAGGCCCGATTAGGAGACACAAAAATTAGATCCGTGGTTATTTTGTAGGCATATAATAGCGTAAATTCAGTATGTTATGTACTAGGATGCGTAGAAAGTATGATAAGTAGGATTAATTTTGTATAAGCGATATGATATGACATGATCTGTATGTTTGGGTGTGCATGCCATACCAAACATGTGATAGGAATATATGTTAGTTTGATTATTCATGTGTATCGGGATGGGTTTGATATTTGATGGAAGAAGTGTATTTTGGCAATATTATTGCAAATTCTGGAAGTTAACCGCAACATATGTCTAGCAACTCAGCTGTATCTTTATGAGTGGCATACCACCACGTACCAGTGTGATTGGATGGATTAACTCATGTAGTCCTTCTTAGTGTGATTGATTCGTTAGAGATGGTGTGTAGCGAATGGGGGGTAAGGTTTGTTCTGATATGTTATATGCTTCTGAAATATGAAATTCTATTATTATATTTGTATATGTGTCTGTTATAAGTAAAATTATGCACGTAGGCCAAGTCACACACTGGGCTTCCAACTTACTTGTCTGTGTTGATTCATTTCAAGTGATCCTCAAACTTAGGATTGGCGGCGATTCCAAGCTCGGTTTAGACATTTTCAATTTTAAGTATATTTTGGGTTAAATAAGGACTTTACAGAATTTTGAACTTTTAATTTGTTTTTGGGATATTGGAAACACAAAAATTTACACACTTTTTCATACCCTTTTTAACTTAAATTCATACGAATTCGGTTAAATTCTTGTTGAAAAATAATTAATTTTTATAAAATATTTAAAGTGCACTTAAAATATGAATATGTTGAAATTTATTTGATTTTATAATTATTTTTAATGAATTTTGGTTATTTTCAACAGATTTGCACAAAGGGCAAAAAATGGCTCGACAGACACTGCCAGAAGCACAAAATCGAGAAGCAATTAGAAGTATCGAGGTGAATTAATTTCCAGCCTAAGACGGTCCAATTATGTATATTTATTCATAATATAATTAATTTTAATTTATACCCAATTTAATTTGGGCTAAATAAATTATTATTAACTAATTATGGAAAAATTGGTCCAGTTGTACCGAACTGATTGAACTGAAACGGCCAAGGATTGGGCAGCCCAAAACCGTTCATATGCTGATCCAAATCAGCTTATTAGCTGATTAATTAAGCATGCAAAGAAGCCCTTGAATACTTGTCAAATTTGCATTCAAGGCCCTCCACAATTGGTGGCTTTATGGATTTGCCACAAGCCATATTTAGCAAACTTGAAGCCATCCACTTTGCCGCATAGATGGCCGGCCAAGGGGTTGCTCTTTGGCTGCTATTTTTAGCAAATTTTAGCTGTCATGTTGAGCTATAAAAACCCCCTTGGCTGATCATTCAAAGCACACCTCAATTCATTCACATCTCTTCTCTTCTCTCTCACTTTCTCCTCTCATTTTTCCATTTCAAGTCCCTTGCTCTTGTGTCAATTTCTCCCCTTGGAAAGGGTTATTCTTCAGCCATTTCGGAGAAACATTGAAATGTTCATAGTAGCCTAGACCGGCAAGGACAACAAAGAACGAAAACGGAGCAGCCTAATCAAGCCACGAAAAAACACCGAATTTGATTCATGTTCCCTATCTCTTTAATTTTTGTTGTTATTATGATGAACATATCTATTAATATTTATGTTGTTGGAATGGTTAATTTAATCAGTTTAGCATGAATTTAATTCGTGTTGGTTTGATTGGATTTCATCTACTTAAATTATTAAAATTGTGTTTATGCTGTTATAGGCCTCGGTAAAATGCTTAAGTAAAATCATGCCTAAGTTATTCTTGCATTACAATTGTGAGGTAGCTAATGAATTAATTATTTAAACGGATTGAAATTGTAATTAATGGATGCATTACTTACTCAGTGTATGTTTATTCTTTTAAGGTAGCTAAAGGTTAAATTAGCAATGTATCTAGCGATACACTTGTCTCTCATAGCTTGCAAGATTATTGTGATTAAACTATTTCAAGGTAGGGATACCTTGTTACCTCACATAGTCTTTTATGTGCTTATTAGATTTAATTAATCAGTTGAATTGACATAGGGATATGCAAGAGATTAGTTCAATTTAATGAGTATGTATGTGCCATAACATGTTTGCTTATTAAAATCTATTTAATCTTTTGAATTAACATAGGGATATGTTAAGAGATGAATGGATTTGCGTTGGTGAATATGTTCATAAGTTAGAAAATTACCGACTTTCCATGAATTTATTGGTAACAATATAAGCATGAGTTTAATAATTCTAAGTTAAAGAAATTTAATTAAATCAACACAATGATGTCATCTTGATTAAATCATATTTTGAAATCGTGCATTCGAGATTTATTTCTTTAGTTCTTTAGTTTAAAATCTTATTTTCTTAATCACCCTTTTTAAAACAAAATATTTTTCTTCACCAAATTGTTTTAAATTTCATTCATAAATAATCCTTTTCACAGTCCCTGTGGGTACGATAACTCTATATTTACTTGTCACTTTATTACTTGTTGCGATTGTGTACACTTGCACATTTCCGTCATTCCAAGTTTTTGGCACCGTTGCTGGAGACTGTTTTAAAAAATCATTATTTGTGAATTTGTTAGTTTTACATCTTAGTTTATTTTTCCTATTTAATTTTTAATTTAATTAATTTTTCTGTTATTATTTTAGGTGTTTATGAGTATTGACCGAATTATTGACCTACTACTTGTAGACCCTGAGATTGAATGAACTTTCCAACAGTGAAGAAGACAAGCAAATCAGAGAAGGATCGAAGATATGAACTTCAAAAATCTGATCCAAGGAAAAGGAGCAAACCCTGCTCAAAATCCTATCCTTATTGCTGATGATATGGATAGAGCTTTACGACAGTATGTCGTGCTAGTATTTAATGATCTTAATCTGGGTATTAGAAGACCCGAAATTGAGGTACAATAGTTAGAGCTGAAGCCAGTCATGTTCCATATGCTTCAGACAGTGGGCCAATTCAGTGGAATGCCTACCGAAAATCCTGACCTACACTTAAGACTGTTTATGGAGGTGAGCGATTCTTTTAAATTATACAGAGTACGAAGATGCATTACAATTGAAGTGATTCCCATATTCACTGAGGGATAGAGCTCGAGCCTGGTTGAACTCATTTCCACCGAACTCAATTTCCACATGGCAAGAGTTAGCAGAAAGATTCCTTATGAAGTATTTCCCACCTAGCAAGAATGCTAAGTTGAGGAACGAGATCACTGCCTTAACCCTGAATTAGTCCGGACTGTGAGATCGAGAGATAAGTAGTTCTTGCTAACTTATTATTCTAGTAGAAGATCAAAAGACCCTATTGGGATATTAACTGGGTGATTGAACAAGAAAGATCGAAGTGATAGTTGATTATGACTACCAAAGCGAGCTAATGACCCATAATCAAACTTGATAAATTTTACTCTTTGATTTCTCACCTTTTATTTATTTCTTTGCTTTCCTTTATTATTTTTATTATTATATATCACCAAAATCTTTCTTTTTATTTATCGTAATATAATTCGTTTAAAGTACTAATTAGATCTATTTATGTTTAGATTAGAATTAATTTAGTGGTCGCCTCCTTTGGGTCTGATTCGCAGAGTACTCACCTACTCTATTGTAATTATATTACAATCTGACCTGTATACTCACCTACTCCATTGTAATCTCTTGTGCAGGATTTTTACTTTGGATGTTGGTAAGTCCGAAGGCGGTCAAGTTGTTGGCACCATTTTTGGGGAGACAACATCACTATATTGATTTTAATTTTTATATTAATAGAATAAATAGGAAATTTACGCATTATAGATGTGAAATTTAAACCCTAAGTTACTAACATTCCTTTATTTTTTTTATCTTCAAAATCTAGGAAGTATGATGCAAACACTAGAGACAATTTTTTATACAGATCGGTTGTTGTCTAGTGTTTTTGAGCTAAATTCTTATTTACTAATGTGGATTTCTAATAATATGACATTTAATAATCCTAAGACAGAGGATCTTATAGCTTTTCTATGACAATTTGAATATATATGTAGTACTGTCACTTATGCTGGAGTTCTGCCAGACTCTATCAAATTATTATTAATTCTATTTGCATTGGATGGAAAAGTGAAAGCTTGGTTAGATGCACTCTCACCCGATACTTTTACTACATGGATTGATTTTGTGTAGTTATTCCTTCGCCGGGTCCTCCCTATGACTCATGAACTCAATATTTATGAAAAATTATTTCAATTTAAATAGTATATTACTAAAACGTTAGGACAAGCCTGGGAAAGATTTAAAACAATCATCAGATCAGCGTTAGGAGGAGGCAGCATTTTGTAGTTCAAATCCAATATTTTTACGACAAATTGAATAGTCAGAACAGGAAAATAATTTGATATCATGACTGAAGGGAGCATCTGGAAGAAAATTGGGAAGGAGGTAATGGAAATATTAGAAAGATTCCATGAAAATGAATTTTCTTTTGGAATATATCAAGAATTAAAAGTATGGGAATTGGAAAAAACAAAATAGAGAAGAAAAAGTGCAATAAATTAGAGACCATTACAGAAAATTTGGTTGACCATGAATATGAGTTAGAAGAAGAAAAATGGGATGATACTGAACAAGAAAATGCTCAGACAACAATTTTGTTAGATTGATGGCGTCAAAGTAAGGGACAACCAAAATAAATTATTTTAAGCACAACAAAAATGATACCCTCCGTTATGAAACCTTCTAACTTAGAATTAAAACCTCTATCAAAACATTTAAAATATAAGTATTGGGGAAGCAAAATATATTACCTGTGATTATAACAATTGGGTTAAGTTCAAAATAAGAAGAGGCTTTATTAAGTGTTTTAAAAACACACAATAAAGCCATAGGATGGACAATCATTGACATTAAGGGAATCAATCCTACGCTGTGTCAACATAAGGTTAGATTAGAAGATGAAAAAACTTGTTGTATATGCACAACGTCAACTTAATCCAGCTATGAAGGAAGTGGTCAAAAAAGAATTACTTAAATGGTTAGATGCATGTATTGTCTATGTTATTTTCAACAGTGAATGGGTTAGTCCTACGCAATGTGTTCCCCAAAAAAGTGGGCTGGAAGTGGTTGAAAATGATAAGAATGAATTAGTTCCAACAAGAACAATTATTGGTTGAAGAGTATGTCTCGATTATCAGAATTAAATGATGTAACAGAAAAGATCATTTCCTACTTCCTTTAATTGATCAAATGTTTGATAGGTTAACATGGAAGGATTATTATTGTTTCCTTGATGGATCCTCAAGATACCATCAAATCCCAATACATCTGGATAACCAAGAAAAAGTACCTTCACATGTCCTTTTGGTACCTTTACTTTTAGACGAACACCATTTGGGCTCTCCAATGCTCCAACAACCTTTATGAGATGTATGACTACTATTTTAGTTGACATGTTAGAGGAAGTCTTGGACATGTTTATGGATGATTTCTCGTTCTATGGAGATTCCTTTCAAGAATTTCTGGACAATCTTGAAAAAGTCCTACAAAGATACAAAGAAACTAATGTAGTATTGATCTGGGAAAAATGTCATTTCATGGTCAAGAGGAATTGGTTTTAAGGCATCAAATTTTAAGAAAAGGCCTTAAAGTAGACAAAGATAAAATTAAGGCTATTAAGAAACTTCTGAATCCTACAATAGTTTGGGGAGTGAGAAATTTTCTAGGACATGTTGGGTTTTACAGGCAATTTAGAAAGGATTTTGCCCATATCTCTAAGCCATTGAACCAACTATTGTAAAAAGAGACACCATTTGTATTTGACCAGAAATGCATCAAAGCTTTTGAGGTAATAAAAGAAAAACTTATTTCTACTCCTATAATTATAACTTCTAACTGGTCAGAGCATTTTATTATAATGTGCAATGCTAGTGACTATGCTGTAAGGGCAGTGCTAAGACAAAAAAGAAATAACCTATTTGGAGCCATTCACTATGCAAGTAAGACACTCGATTCAACACAATGCAATTGCACTACGAGTGAAAACGAAATGATTGTTGTTGTGTTTTCTTGTGAAAAATTCCGACCGTATTTGATGGCAAACAAAGTCTACGTTTACACTAACCATTCAACATTAAAATATGTCGTGAAGAAAAAGGAAATGAAAGCTAGAGTAATGAGATGGGTATTACTGCTTCAAGAGTTCGATTTATGGACAATGGACAAGAAAGAAACAAAAATCAAATTGCAGATCATCTATCTAGAATAGAGAATGACTGGAAATATTGGATTCTAAAGAAAAAAAAGAGACTTTTGTTTACCAACAATTGTTTAATGTAGACATCCACAAAGTAAAGTTTAGAAATAATGGAACTCGTGGTATGCTGATTATGTATACTATATCACTAAGGGCGTTTTACCACCACAATTATCATGGTAACAAAAGAAAAGGATCATGCACGAAGCAAAAATTTATATCTTGGAAGATCCGTAGGTCTTCTAATACTGTGCAGATCAATAGGTAAGAATATGTGTAGTGGAGGAGGAAATAGCTGATATTCTACAAGGATGTCATACATCCCCATGTGGGGGACATTTTGGCAGAAAAAGAATGGCCCAAAAAGTACTACATTCAAGATTCTATTGGCTAAAAATGAACAAATATCCTTATGAATTTGTTCAAAGGTGTAAGAAATGCCAAAGAACTGGAAGTATATAAAAAAGAGACGATATGCCACGATTAGAAATGCCAAAGAACTGGAAGTATATAAAAAAGAGACGATATGCCACAAATCGAGATACTTGAAGTAGAAGTATTTGATATCTGGGGAATTGACTTTATGGGACCGTTTCCAAGTTCTTTCGAGAACCAGTATATTGTACTAGTTAATGATTATGTCTCTAAATGAGTGGAAACGATAGCATTACTACCAATGACACTAAATTAGTGTGAGATTTTTAAGGAATTATGCATCGGTACATGGATATATCAAAATATGATCAAATGTGCATGGAATAAAAAAAAAGAACATTCTTTCCACATCTGATTACAAGGTTATGCAAGAAAGCAGGACTGCCAATGGAGCAGCTGGATAAATAGATGAATCCTTGAAGAAACTACTAGGAGATGATGTCTATAAGCAGTACTTGATTTTATAGATGAAACAAAAGGAGTAGAGAAGAAGACAAGGACTCCAGGAGGAAAATGATTAAAGCATATATTTATATTTAGTAAAACTATTTTTTAGGTTTAAATTCTGTTAGGAAATAAAGTTAATTTTTAGGAATTTGTAATATTTAATAAACTATTAAATAATTCAATTCATATGTTAATGAATTGTTGTAAAAACTCCTCATATAGCAGAAACACAGAACAATGTGAATTTTTAGGGAAGAAAAACCCACCAATAGTCGACAAGATTACCACAATAAATCAAGTATTTTTTTTCTTTTCTTTAGGGTTACAAATTGAAGACAGTGTATTATCTAAAGTGTTGGGGGTAACATAGAAATTGTATTTTAAATTTTTATGCTTGTTTTTTATTTTTCTTGTCAATTGTGTGCTTAAG